>NW_028234254.1:0-42691 GCF_037954235.1 Aulostomus chinensis
AACACTATTTGTGACCTGTGATACAAAAATGCCATAACTTTTGTTCAAAGTGAGTTTTCATTCAAGTTTCAACCTGAAAGCATAGAAAGATGCATAAACTTGAAGTTACAGCTTGATTTCAGTGAGTTTTCATCAAAATACAGGAGTTCTGCATGAAGTGTTCATTTTGGCCTTCTCTCGCTGAGAAAACACTATTTGTGACCTGTGATACAAAAATGCCATAACTTTTGTTCAAAGTGAGTTTTCAGTCAAGTTTCAACCTGAAAGCAAAGAAAGATGCATAAACTTGAAGTTACAGCTTGATTTCAGTGAGTTTTCATCAAAATACAGGAGTTCTGCATGAAGTGTTCATTTTGGCCTTGTCTCGCTGAGAAAACACTATTTGTGACCTGCGACACAGAACAGCCATAACTTTTGTTCAAAGTGAGTTTTCAGTCAAGTTTCAACCTGAAAGCATAGAAAGATGCATAAACTTGAAGTTACAGCTTGATTTCAGTGAGTTTTCATCAAAATACAGGAGTTCTGCATGAAGTGTTCATTTTGGCCTTCTCTCGCTGAGAAAACACTATTTGTGACCTGTGATACAAAAATGCCATAACTTTTGTTCAAAGTGAGTTTTCATTCAAGTTTCAACCTGAAAGCATAGAAAGATGCATAAACTTGAAGTTACAGCTTGATTTCAGTGAGTTTTCATCAAAATACAGGAGTTCTGCATGAAGTGTTCATTTTGGCCTTCTCTCGCTGAGAAAACACTATTTGTGACCTGTGATACAAAAATGCCATAACTTTTGTTCAAAGTGAGTTTTCAGTCAAGTTTCAACCTGAAAGCAAAGAAAGATGCATAAACTTGAAGTTACAGCTTGATTTCAGTGAGTTTTCATCAAAATACAGGAGTTCTGCATGAAGTGTTCATTTTGGCCTTCTCTCGCTGAGAAAACGCTATTTGTGACCTGCGGCACAGAACAGCCATAACTTTTGTTCAAAGTGAGTTTTCTGTCAAGTTTCAACCTGAAAGCATAGAAAGATGCATAAACTTGAAGTTACAGCTTGATTTCAGTGAGTTTTCATCAAATTACAGGGGTTCTGCATTAAGTGTTCATTTTGGCCTTCTCTCGCTGAGAAAACGCTATTTGTGACCTGCGACACAGAACAGCCATAACTTTTGTTCAAAGTGAGTTTTCTGTCAAGTTTCAACCTGAAAGCATAGAAAGATGCATAAACTTGAAGTTACAGCTTGATTTCAGTGAGTTTTCATCAAAATACAGGAGTTCTGCATGAAGTGTTCATTTTGGCCTTCTCTCGCTGAGAAAACACTATTTGTGGCCTGTGATACAAAAATGCCATAACTTTTGTTCAAAGTGAGTTTTCAGTCAAGTTTCAACCTGAAAACATAGAAAGATGCATAAACTTGAAGTTACAGCTTGATTTCAGTGAGTTTTCATCAAAATACAGGAGTTCTGCATGAAGTGTTCATTTTGGCCTTCTCTCGCTGAGAAAACACTATTTGTGACCTGTGATACAAAAATGCCAGAACTTTTGTTCAAAGTGAGTTTTCAGTCAAGTTTCAACCTGAAAGCATAGAAAGATGCATAAACTTGAAGTTACAGCTTGATTTCAGTGAGTTTTCATCAAAATACAGGAGTTCTGCATGAAGTGTTCATTTTGGCCTTCTCTCGCTGAGAAAACACTATTTGTGACCTGTGATACAAAAATGCCATAACTTTTGTTCAAAGTGAGTTTTCATTCAAGTTTCAACCTGAAAGCATAGAAAGATGCATAAACTTGAAGTTACAGCTTGATTTCAGTGAGTTTTCATCAAAATACAGGAGTTCTGCATGAAGTGTTCATTTTGGCCTTCTCTCGCTGAGAAAACACTATTTGTGACCTGTGATACAAAAATGCCATAACTTTTGTTCAAAGTGAGTTTTCAGTCAAGTTTCAACCTGAAAGCATAGAAAGATGCATAAACTTGAAGTTACAGCTTGATTTCAGTGAGTTTTCATCAAAATACAGGAGTTCTGCATGAAGTGTTCATTTTGGCCTTCTCTCGCTGAGAAAACACTATTTGTGACCTGTGATACAAAAATGCCATAACTTTTGTTCAAAGTGAGTTTTCATTAAAGTTTCAACCTGAAAGCATAGAAAGATGCATAAACTTGAAGTTACAGCTTGATTTCAGTGAGTTTTCATCAAAATACAGGAGTTCTGCATGAAGTGTTCATTTTGGCCTTCTCTCGCTGAGAAAACACTATTTGTGACCTGTGATACAAAAATGCCATAACTTTTGTTCAAAGTGAGTTTTCAGTCAAGTTTCAACCTGAAAGCATAGAAAGATGCATAAACTTGAAGTTACAGCTTGATTTCAGTGAGTTTTCATCAAAATACAGGAGTTCTGCATGAAGTGTTCATTTTGGCCTTCTCTCGCTGAGAAAACACTATTTGTGACCTGTGATACAAAAATGCCATAACTTTTGTTCAAAGTGAGTTTTCAGTCAAGTTTCAACCTGAAAGCATAGAAAGATGCATAAACTTGAAGTTACAGCTTGATTTCAGTGAGTTTTCATCAAAATACAGGAGTTCTGCATGAAGTGTTCATTTTGGCCTTCTCTCGCTGAGAAAACACTATTTGTGACCTGTGATACAAAAATGCCATAACTTTTGTTCAAAGTGAGTTTTCATTCAAGTTTCAACCTGAAAGCATAGAAAGATGCATAAACTTGAAGTTACAGCTTGATTTCAGTGAGTTTTCATCAAAATACAGGAGTTCTGCATGAAGTGTTCATTTTGGCCTTCTCTCGCTGAGAAAACACGATTTGTGACCTGTGATACAAAAATGCCATAACTTTTGTTCAAAGTGAGTTTTCAGTCAAGTTTCAACCTGAAAACATAGAAAGATGCATAAACTTGAAGTTACAGCTTGATTTCAGTGAGTTTTCATCAAAATACAGGAGTTCTGCATGAAGTGTTCATTTTGGCCTTCTCTCGCTGAGAAAACACTATTTGTGACCTGTGATACAAAAATGCCATAACTTTTGTTCAAAGTGAGTTTTCAGTCAAGTTTCAACCTGAAAGCATAGAAAGATGCATAAACTTGAAGTTACAGCTTGATTTCAGTGAGTTTTCATCAAAATACAGGAGTTCTGCATGAAGTGTTCATTTTGGCCTTCTCTCGCTGAGAAAACACTATTTGTGACCTGTGATACAAAAATGCCATAACTTTTGTTCAAAGTGAGTTTTCATTCAAGTTTCAACCTGAAAGCATAGAAAGATGCATAAACTTGAAGTTACAGCTTGATTTCAGTGAGTTTTCATCAAAATACAGGAGTTCTGCATGAAGTGTTCATTTTGGCCTTCTCTCGCTGAGAAAACAGTATTTGTGACCTGTGATACAAAAATGCCATAACTTTTGTTCAAAGTGAGTTTTCTGTCAAGTTTCAACCTGAAAGCAAAGAAAGATGCATAAACTTGAAGTTACAGCTTGATTTCAGTGAGTTTTCATCAAAATACAGGAGTTCTGCATGAAGTGTTCATTTTGGCCTTGTCTCGCTGAGAAAACGCTATTTGTGACCTGCGACACAGAACAGCCATAACTTTTGTTCAAAGTGAGTTTTCAGTCAAGTTTCAACCTGAAAGCATAGAAAGATGCATAAACTTGAAGTTACAGCTTGATTTCAGTGAGTTTTCATCAAAATACAGGAGTTCTGCATGAAGTGTTCATTTTGGCCTTCTCTCGCTGAGAAAACACTATTTGTGGCCTGTGATACAAAAATGCCATAACTTTTGTTCAAAGTGAGTTTTCAGTCAAGTTTCAACCTGAAAACATAGAAAGATGCATAAACTTGAAGTTACAGCTTGATTTCAGTGAGTTTTCATCAAAATACAGGAGTTCTGCATGAAGTGTTCATTTTGGCCTTCTCTCGCTGAGAAAACACTATTTGTGACCTGTGATACAAAAATGCCATAACTTTTGTTCAAAGTGAGTTTTCAGTCAAGTTTCAACCTGAAAGCATAGAAAGATGCATAAACTTGAAGTTACAGCTTGATTTCAGTGAGTTTTCATCAAAATACAGGAGTTCTGCATGAAGTGTTCATTTTGGCCTTCTCTCGCTGAGAAAACACTATTTGTGACCTGTGATACAAAAATGCCATAACTTTTGTTCAAAGTGAGTTTTCATTAAAGTTTCAACCTGAAAGCATAGAAAGATGCATAAACTTGAAGTTACAGCTTGATTTCAGTGAGTTTTCATCAAAATACAGGAGTTCTGCATGAAGTGTTCATTTTGGCCTTCTCTCGCTGAGAAAACACTATTTGTGACCTGTGATACAAAAATGCCATAACTTTTGTTCAAAGTGAGTTTTCAGTCAAGTTTCAACCTGAAAGCATAGAAAGATGCATAAACTTGAAGTTACAGCTTGATTTCAGTGAGTTTTCATCAAAATACAGGAGTTCTGCATGAAGTGTTCATTTTGGCCTTCTCTCGCTGAGAAAACACTATTTGTGACCTGTGATACAAAAATGCCATAACTTTTGTTCAAAGTGAGTTTTCTGTCAAGTTTCAACCTGAAAGCATAGAAAGATGCATAAACTTGAAGTTACAGCTTGATTTCAGTGAGTTTTCATCAAAATACAGGAGTTCTGCATGAAGTGTTCATTTTGGCCTTCTCTCGCTGAGAAAACACTATTTGTGACCTGTGATACAAAAATGCCATAACTTTTGTTCAAAGTGAGTTTTCATTCAAGTTTCAACCTGAAAGCATAGAAAGATGCATAAACTTGAAGTTACAGCTTGATTTCAGTGAGTTTTCATCAAAATACAGGAGTTCTGCATGAAGTGTTCATTTTGGCCTTCTCTCGCTGAGAAAACACTATTTGTGACCTGTGATACAAAAATGCCATAACTTTTGTTCAAAGTGAGTTTTCATTCAAGTTTCAACCTGAAAGCATAGAAAGATGCATAAACTTGAAGTTACAGCTTGATTTCAGTGAGTTTTCATCAAAATACAGGAGTTCTGCATGAAGTGTTCATTTTGGCCTTCTCTCGCTGAGAAAACACTATTTGTGACCTGTGATACAAAAATGCCATAACTTTTGTTCAAAGTGAGTTTTCAGTCAAGTTTCAACCTGAAAGCAAAGAAAGATGCATAAACTTGAAGTTACAGCTTGATTTCAGTGAGTTTTCATCAAAATACAGGAGTTCTGCATGAAGTGTTCATTTTGGCCTTGTCTCGCTGAGAAAACGCTATTTGTGACCTGCAACACAGAACAGCCATAACTTTTGTTCAAAGTGAGTTTTCTGTCAAGTTTCAACCTGAAAGCATAGAAAGATGCATAAACTTGAAGTTACAGCTTGATTTCAGTGAGTTTTCATCAAAATACAGGAGTTCTGCATGAAGTGTTCATTTTGGCCTTCTCTCGCTGAGAAAACACGATTTGTGACCTGTGATACAAAAATGCCATAACTTTTGTTCAAAGTGAGTTTTCAGTCAAGTTTCAACCTGAAAACATAGAAAGATGCATAAACTTGAAGTTACAGCTTGATTTCAGTGAGTTTTCATCAAAATACAGGAGTTCTGCATGAAGTGTTCATTTTGGCCTTCTCTCGCTGAGAAAACACTATTTGTGACCTGTGATACAAAAATGCCATAACTTTTGTTCAAAGTGAGTTTTCAGTCAAGTTTCAACCTGAAAGCATAGAAAGATGCATAAACTTGAAGTTACAGCTTGATTTCAGTGAGTTTTCATCAAAATACAGGAGTTCTGCATGAAGTGTTCATTTTGGCCTTCTCTCGCTGAGAAAACACTATTTGTGACCTGTGATACAAAAATGCCATAACTTTTGTTCAAAGTGAGTTTTCATTCAAGTTTCAACCTGAAAGCATAGAAAGATGCATAAACTTGAAGTTACAGCTTGATTTCAGTGAGTTTTCATCAAAATACAGGAGTTCTGCATGAAGTGTTCATTTTGGCCTTCTCTCGCTGAGAAAACAGTATTTGTGACCTGTGATACAAAAATGCCATAACTTTTGTTCAAAGTGAGTTTTCTGTCAAGTTTCAACCTGAAAGCAAAGAAAGATGCATAAACTTGAAGTTACAGCTTGATTTCAGTGAGTTTTCATCAAAATACAGGAGTTCTGCATGAAGTGTTCATTTTGGCCTTGTCTCGCTGAGAAAACGCTATTTGTGACCTGCGACACAGAACAGCCATAACTTTTGTTCAAAGTGAGTTTTCAGTCAAGTTTCAACCTGAAAGCATAGAAAGATGCATAAACTTGAAGTTACAGCTTGATTTCAGTGAGTTTTCATCAAAATACAGGAGTTCTGCATGAAGTGTTCATTTTGGCCTTCTCTCGCTGAGAAAACACTATTTGTGGCCTGTGATACAAAAATGCCATAACTTTTGTTCAAAGTGAGTTTTCAGTCAAGTTTCAACCTGAAAACATAGAAAGATGCATAAACTTGAAGTTACAGCTTGATTTCAGTGAGTTTTCATCAAAATACAGGAGTTCTGCATGAAGTGTTCATTTTGGCCTTCTCTCGCTGAGAAAACACTATTTGTGACCTGTGATACAAAAATGCCATAACTTTTGTTCAAAGTGAGTTTTCAGTCAAGTTTCAACCTGAAAGCATAAAAAGATGCATAAACTTGAAGTTACAGCTTGATTTCAGTGAGTTTTCATCAAAATACAGGAGTTCTGCATGAAGTGTTCATTTTGGCCTTCTCTCGCTGAGAAAACACTATTTGTGACCTGTGATACAAAAATGCCATAACTTTTGTTCAAAGTGAGTTTTCATTAAAGTTTCAACCTGAAAGCATAGAAAGATGCATAAACTTGAAGTTACAGCTTGATTTCAGTGAGTTTTCATCAAAATACAGGAGTTCTGCATGAAGTGTTCATTTTGGCCTTCTCTCGCTGAGAAAACACTATTTGTGACCTGTGATACAAAAATGCCATAACTTTTGTTCAAAGTGAGTTTTCAGTCAAGTTTCAACCTGAAAGCATAGAAAGATGCATAAACTTGAAGTTACAGCTTGATTTCAGTGAGTTTTCATCAAAATACAGGAGTTCTGCATGAAGTGTTCATTTTGGCCTTCTCTCGCTGAGAAAACACTATTTGTGACCTGTGATACAAAAATGCCATAACTTTTGTTCAAAGTGAGTTTTCTGTCAAGTTTCAACCTGAAAGCATAGAAAGATGCATAAACTTGAAGTTACAGCTTGATTTCAGTGAGTTTTCATCAAAATACAGGAGTTCTGCATGAAGTGTTCATTTTGGCCTTCTCTCGCTGAGAAAACACTATTTGTGACCTGTGATACAAAAATGCCATAACTTTTGTTCAAAGTGAGTTTTCATTCAAGTTTCAACCTGAAAGCATAGAAAGATGCATAAACTTGAAGTTACAGCTTGATTTCAGTGAGTTTTCATCAAAATACAGGAGTTCTGCATGAAGTGTTCATTTTGGCCTTCTCTCGCTGAGAAAACACTATTTGTGACCTGTGATACAAAAATGCCATAACTTTTGTTCAAAGTGAGTTTTCAGTCAAGTTTCAACCTGAAAGCAAAGAAAGATGCATAAACTTGAAGTTACAGCTTGATTTCAGTGAGTTTTCATCAAAATACAGGAGTTCTGCATGAAGTGTTCATTTTGGCCTTCTCTCGCTGAGAAAACGCTATTTGTGACCTGCGACACAGAACAGCCATAACTTTTGTTCAAAGTGAGTTTTCTGTCAAGTTTCAACCTGAAAGCATAGAAAGATGCATAAACTTGAAGTTACAGCTTGATTTCAGTGAGTTTTCATCAAATTACAGGGGTTCTGCATTAAGTGTTCATTTTGGCCTTCTCTCGCTGAGAAAACGCTATTTGTGACCTGCGACACAGAACAGCCATAACTTTTGTTCAAAGTGAGTTTTCTGTCAAGTTTCAACCTGAAAGCATAGAAAGATGCATAAACTTGAAGTTACAGCTTGATTTCAGTGAGTTTTCATCAAAATACAGGAGTTCTGCATGAAGTGTTCATTTTGGCCTTCTCTCGCTGAGAAAACACGATTTGTGACCTGTGATACAAAAATGCCATAACTTTTGTTCAAAGTGAGTTTTCAGTCAAGTTTCAACCTGAAAGCATAGAAAGATGCATAAACTTGAAGTTACAGCTTGATTTCAGTGAGTTTTCATCAAAATACAGGAGTTCTGCATGAAGTGTTCATTTTGGCCTTCTCTCGCTGAGAAAACACTATTTGTGACCTGTGATACAAAAATGCCATAACTTTTGTTCAAAGTGAGTTTTCATTAAAGTTTCAACCTGAAAGCATAGAAAGATGCATAAACTTGAAGTTACAGCTTGATTTCAGTGAGTTTTCATCAAAATACAGGAGTTCTGCATGAAGTGTTCATTTTGGCCTTCTCTCGCTGAGAAAACACTATTTGTGACCTGTGATACAAAAATGCCATAACTTTTGTTCAAAGTGAGTTTTCAGTCAAGTTTCAACCTGAAAGCATAGAAAGATGCATAAACTTGAAGTTACAGCTTGATTTCAGTGAGTTTTCATCAAAATACAGGAGTTCTGCATGAAGTGTTCATTTTGGCCTTCTCTCGCTGAGAAAACACTATTTGTGACCTGTGATACAAAAATGCCATAACTTTTGTTCAAAGTGAGTTTTCTGTCAAGTTTCAACCTGAAAGCATAGAAAGATGCATAAACTTGAAGTTACAGCTTGATTTCAGTGAGTTTTCATCAAAATACAGGAGTTCTGCATGAAGTGTTCATTTTGGCCTTCTCTCGCTGAGAAAACACTATTTGTGACCTGTGATACAAAAATGCCATAACTTTTGTTCAAAGTGAGTTTTCATTCAAGTTTCAACCTGAAAGCATAGAAAGATGCATAAACTTGAAGTTACAGCTTGATTTCAGTGAGTTTTCATCAAAATACAGGAGTTCTGCATGAAGTGTTCATTTTGGCCTTCTCTCGCTGAGAAACACTATTTGTGACCTGTGATACAAAAATGCCATAACTTTTGTTCAAAGTGAGTTTTCAGTCAAGTTTCAACCTGAAAGCAAAGAAAGATGCATAAACTTGAAGTTACAGCTTGATTTCAGTGAGTTTTCATCAAAATACAGGAGTTCTGCATGAAGTGTTCATTTTGGCCTTCTCTCGCTGAGAAAACGCTATTTGTGACCTGCGACACAGAACAGCCATAACTTTTGTTCAAAGTGAGTTTTCTGTCAAGTTTCAACCTGAAAGCATAGAAAGATGCATAAACTTGAAGTTACAGCTTGATTTCAGTGAGTTTTCATCAAAATACAGGGGTTCTGCATTAAGTGTTCATTTTGGCCTTCTCTCGCTGAGAAAACGCTATTTGTGACCTGCGACACAGAACAGCCATAACTTTTGTTCAAAGTGAGTTTTCTGTCAAGTTTCAACCTGAAAGCATAGAAAGATGCATAAACTTGAAGTTACAGCTTGATTTCAGTGAGTTTTCATCAAAATACAGGAGTTCTGCATGAAGTGTTCATTTTGGCCTTCTCTCGCTGAGAAAACACGATTTGTGACCTGTGATACAAAAATGCCATAACTTTTGTTCAAAGTGAGTTTTCAGTCAAGTTTCAACCTGAAAGCATAGAAAGATGCATAAACTTGAAGTTACAGCTTGATTTCAGTGAGTTTTCATCAAAATACAGGAGTTCTGCATGAAGTGTTCATTTTGGCCTTCTCTCGCTGAGAAAACACTATTTGTGACCTGTGATACAAAAATGCCATAACTTTTGTTCAAAGTGAGTTTTCAGTCAAGTTTCAACCTGAAAGCATAGAAAGATGCATAAACTTGAAGTTACAGCTTGATTTCAGTGAGTTTTCATCAAAATACAGGAGTTCTGCATGAAGTGTTCATTTTGGCCTTCTCTCGCTGAGAAAACACTATTTGTGACCTGTGATACAAAAATGCCATAACTTTTGTTCAAAGTGAGTTTTCATTCAAGTTTCAACCTGAAAGCATAGAAAGATGCATAAACTTGAAGTTACAGCTTGATTTCAGTGAGTTTTCATCAAAATACAGGAGTTCTGCATGAAGTGTTCATTTTGGCCTTCTCTCGCTGAGAAAACACTATTTGTGACCTGTGATACAAAAATGCCATAACTTTTGTTCAAAGTGAGTTTTCAGTCAAGTTTCAACCTGAAAGCAAAGAAAGATGCATAAACTTGAAGTTACAGCTTGATTTCAGTGAGTTTTCATCAAAATACAGGAGTTCTGCATGAAGTGTTCATTTTGGCCTTGTCTCGCTGAGAAAACGCTATTTGTGACCTGCGACACAGAACAGCCATAACTTTTGTTCAAAGTGAGTTTTCTGTCAATTTTCAACCTGAAAGCATAGAAAGATGCATAAACTTGAAGTTACAGCTTGATTTCAGTGAGTTTTCATCAAAATACAGGAGTTCTGCATGAAGTGTTCATTTTGGCCTTCTCTCGCTGAGAAAACACGATTTGTGACCTGTGATACAAAAATGCCATAACTTTTGTTCAAAGTGAGTTTTCAGTCAAGTTTCAACCTGAAAACATAGAAAGATGCATAAACTTGAAGTTACAGCTTGATTTCAGTGAGTTTTCATCAAAATACAGGAGTTCTGCATGAAGTGTTCATTTTGGCCTTCTCTCGCTGAGAAAACACTATTTGTGACCTGTGATACAAAAATGCCATAACTTTTGTTCAAAGTGAGTTTTCAGTCAAGTTTCAACCTGAAAGCATAGAAAGATGCATAAACTTGAAGTTACAGCTTGATTTCAGTGAGTTTTCATCAAAATACAGGAGTTCTGCATGAAGTGTTCATTTTGGCCTTCTCTCGCTGAGAAAACACTATTTGTGACCTGTGATACAAAAATGCCATAACTTTTGTTCAAAGTGAGTTTTCATTCAAGTTTCAACCTGAAAGCATAGAAAGATGCATAAACTTGAAGTTACAGCTTGATTTCAGTGAGTTTTCATCAAAATACAGGAGTTCTGCATGAAGTGTTCATTTTGGCCTTCTCTCGCTGAGAAAACAGTATTTGTGACCTGTGATACAAAATGCCATAACTTTTGTTCAAAGTGAGTTTTCTGTCAAGTTTCAACCTGAAAGCAAAGAAAGATGCATAAACTTGAAGTTACAGCTTGATTTCAGTGAGTTTTCATCAAAATACAGGAGTTCTGCATGAAGTGTTCATTTTGGCCTTGTCTCGCTGAGAAAACGCTATTTGTGACCTGCGACACAGAACAGCCATAACTTTTGTTCAAAGTGAGTTTTCAGTCAAGTTTCAACCTGAAAGCATAGAAAGATGCATAAACTTGAAGTTACAGCTTGATTTCAGTGAGTTTTCATCAAAATACAGGAGTTCTGCATGAAGTGTTCATTTTGGCCTTCTCTCGCTGAGAAAACACTATTTGTGACCTGTGATACAAAAATGCCATAACTTTTGTTCAAAGTGAGTTTTCAGTCAAGTTTCAACCTGAAAGCAAAGAAAGATGCATAAACTTGAAGTTACAGCTTGATTTCAGTGAGTTTTCATCAAAATACAGGAGTTCTGCATGAAGTGTTCATTTTGGCCTTGTCTCGCTGAGAAAACGCTTTTTGTGACCTGCGACACAGAACAGCCATAACTTTTGTTCAAAGTGAGTTTTCAGTCAAGTTTCAACCTGAAAGCATAGAAAGATGCATAAACTTGAAGTTATAGCTTGATTTCAGTGAGTTTTCATCAAAATACAGGAGTTCTGCATGAAGTGTTCATTTGGCCTTCTCTCGCTGAGAAAACGCTATATGTGACCTGCGACACAGAACAGCCATAACTTTTGTTCAAAGTGAGTTTTCTGTCAAGTTTCAACCTGAAAGCATAGAAAGATACATAAACTTGAAGTTACAGCTTGATTTCAGTGAGTTTTCATCAAAATACAGGAGTTCTGCATGAAGTGTTCATTTTGGCCTTCTCTCGCTGAGAAAACACTATTTGTGACCTGTGATACAAAAATGCCATAACTTTTGTTCAAAGTGAGTTTTCAGTCAAGTTTCAACCTGAAAACATAGAAAGATGCATAAACTTGAAGTTACAGCTTGATTTCAGTGAGTTTTCATCAAAATACAGGAGTTCTGCATGAAGTGTTCATTTTGGCCTTCTCTCGCTGAGAAAACACTATTTGTGACCTGTGATACAAAAATGCGATAACTTTTGTTCAAAGTGAGTTTTCAGTCAAGTTTCAACCTGAAAGCATAGAAAGATGCATAAACTTGAAGTTACAGCTTGATTTCAGTGAGTTTTCATCAAAATACAGGAGTTCTGCATGAAGTGTTCATTTTGGCCTTCTCTCGCTGAGAAAACACTATTTGTGACCTGTGATACAAAAATGCCATAACTTTTGTTCAAAGTGAGTTTTCATTCAAGTTTCAACCTGAAAGCATAGAAAGATGCATAAACTTGAAGTTACAGCTTGATTTCAGTGAGTTTTCATTAAAATAAAGGAGTTCTGCATGAAGTGTTCATTTTGGCCTTCTCTCGCTGAGAAAACACTATTTGTGACCTGTGATACAAAAATGCCATAACTTTTGTTCAAAGTGAGTTTTCAGTCAAGTTTCAACCTGAAAACATAGAAAGATGCATAAACTTGAAGTTACAGCTTTATTTCAGTGAGTTTTCATCAAAATACAGGAGTTCTGCATGAAGTGTTCATTTTGGCCTTCTCTCGCTGAGAAAACACTATTTGTGACCTGTGATACAAAAATGCCATAACTTTTGTTCAAAGTGAGTTTTCAGTCAAGTTTCAACCTGAAAGCATAGAAAGATGCATAAACTTGAAGTTACAGCTTGATTTCAGTGAGTTTTCATCAAAATACAGGAGTTCTGCATGAAGTGTTCATTTTGGCCTTCTCTCACTGAGAAAACACGATTTGTGACCTGTGATACAAAAATGCCATAACTTTTGTTCAAAGTGAGTTTTCAGTCAAGTTTCAACCTGAAAGCATAGAAAGATGCATAAACTTGAAGTTACAGCTTGATTTCAGTGAGTTTTCATCAAAATACAGGAGTTCTGCATGAAGTGTTCATTTTGGCCTTCTCTCGCTGAGAAAACACTATTTGTGACCTGTGATACAAAAATGCCATAACTTTTGTTCAAAGTGAGTTTTCAGTCAAGCTTCAACCTGAAAGCAAAGAAAGATGCATAAACTTGAAGTTACAGCTTGATTTCAGTGAGTTTTCATCAAAATACAGGAGTTCTGCATGAAGTGTTCATTTTGGCCTTCTCTCGCTGAGAAAACACGATTTGTGACCTGTGATACAAAAATGCCATAACTTTTGTTCAAAGTGAGTTTTCAGTCAAGTTTCAACCTGAAAGCATAGAAAGATGCATAAACTTGAAGTTACAGCTTGATTTCAGTGAGTTTTCATCAAAATACAGGAGTTCTGCATGAAGTGTTCATTTTGGCCTTCTCTCGCTGAGAAAACACTATTTGTGACCTGTGATACAAAAATGCCATAACTTTTGTTCAAAGTGAGTTTTCAGTCAAGCTTCAACCTGAAAGCAAAGAAAGATGCATAAACTTGAAGTTACAGCTTGATTTCAGTGAGTTTTCATCAAAATACAGGAGTTCTGCATGAAGTGTTCATTTTGGCCTTGTCTCGCTGAGAAAACGCTTTTTGTGACCTGCGACACAGAACAGCCATAACTTTTGTTCAAAGTGAGTTTTCAGTCAAGTTTCAACCTGAAAGCATAGAAAGATGCATAAACTTGAAGTTACAGTTTGATTTCAGTGAGTTTTCATCAAAATACAGGAGTTCTGCATGAAGTGTTCATTTTGGCCTTGTCTCGCTGAGAAAACACGATTTGTGACCTGTGATACAAAAATGCCATAACTTTTGTTCAAAGTGAGTTTTCAGTCAAGTTTCAACCTGAAAGCATAGAAAGATGCATAAACTTGAAGTTACAGCTTGATTTCAGTGAGTTTTCATCAAAATACAGGAGTTCTGCATGAAGTGTTCATTTTGGCCTTCTCTCGCTGAGAAAACACTATTTGTGACCTGTGATACAAAAATGCCATAACTTTTGTTCAAAGTGAGTTTTCTGTCAAGTTTCAACCTGAAAGCATAGAAAGATGCATAAATTTGAAGTTACAGCTTGATTTCAGTGAGTTTTCATCAAAATACAGGAGTTCTGCATGAAGTGTTCATTTTGGCCTTCTCTCGCTGAGAAAACACTATTTGTGACCTGTGATACAAAAATGCCATAACTTTTGTTCAAAGTGAGTTTTCATTCAAGTTTCAACCTGAAAGCATAGAAAGATGCATAAACTTGAAGTTACAGCTTGATTTCAGTGAGTTTTCATCAAAATACAGGAGTTCTGCATGAAGTGTTCATTTTGGCCTTCTCTCGCTGAGAAAACACTATTTGTGACCTGTGATACAAAAATGCCATAACTTTTGTTCAAAGTGAGTTTTCAGTCAAGTTTCAACCTGAAAGCAAAGAAAGATGCATAAACTTGAAGTTACAGCTTGATTTCAGTGAGTTTCATCAAAATACAGGAGTTCTGCATGAAGTGTTCATTTTGGCCTTCTCTCGCTGAGAAAACGCTATTTGTGACCTGCGACACAGAACAGCCATAACTTTTGTTCAAAGTGAGTTTTCTGTCAAGTTTCAACCTGAAAGCATAGAAAGATGCATAAACTTGAAGTTACAGCTTGATTTCAGTGAGTTTTCATCAAAATACAGGGGTTCTGCATGAAGTGTTCATTTTGGCCTTCTCTCGCTGAGAAAACGCTATTTGTGACCTGCGACACAGAACAGCCATAACTTTTGTTCAAGTGAGTTTTCTGTCAAGTTTCACCTGAAAGCATAGAAAGATGCATAAACTTGAAGTTACAGCTTGATTTCAGTGAGTTTTCATCAAAATACAGGAGTTCTGCATGAAGTGTTAATTTTGGCCTTCTCTCGCTGAGAAAACACTATTTGTGACCTGTGATACAAAAATGCCATAACTTTTGTTCAAAGTGAGTTTTCAGTCAAGTTTCAACCTGAAAGCATAGAAAGATGCATAAACTTGAAGTTACAGCTTGATTTCAGTGAGTTTTCATCAAAATACAGGAGTTCTGCATGAAGTGTTCATTTTGGCCTTCTCTCGCTGAGAAAACACTATTTGTGACCTGTGATACAAAAATGCCATAACTTTTTTTCAAGTGAGTTTTCAGTCAAGTTTCAACCTGAAAGCATAGAAAGATGCATAAACTTGAAGTTACAGCTTGATTTCAGTGAGTTTTCATCAAAATACAGGAGTTCTGCATGAAGTGTTCATTTTGGCCTTCTCTCGCTGAGAAAACACTATTTGTGACCTGTGATACAAAAATGCCATAACTTTTGTTCAAAGTGAGTTTTCAGTCAAGTTTCAACCTGAAAGCAAAGAAAGATGCATAAACTTGAAGTTACAGCTTGATTTCAGTGAGTTTTCATCAAAATACAGGAGTTCTGCATGAAGTGTTCATTTTGGCCTTGTCTCGCTGAGAAAACGCTATTTGTGACCTGCGACACAGAACAGCCATAACTTTTGTTCAAAGTGAGTTTTCTGTCAAGTTTCAACCTGAAAGCATAGAAAGATGCATAAACTTGAAGTTACAGCTTGATTTCAGTGAGTTTTCATCAAAATACAGGAGTTCTGCATGAAGTGTTCATTTTGGCCTTCTCTCGCTGAGAAAACACTATTTGTGACCTGTGATACAAAAATGCCATAACTTTTGTTCAAAGTGAGTTTTCAGTCAAGTTTCAACCTGAAAGCATAGAAAGATGCATAAACTTGAAGTTACAGCTTGATTTCAGTGAGTTTTCATCAAAATACAGGAGTTCTGCATGAAGTGTTCATTTTGGCCTTCTCTCGCTGAGAAAACACTATTTGTGACCTGTGATACAAAAATGCCATAACTTTTGTTCAAAGTGAGTTTTCATTCAAGTTTCAACCTGAAAGCATAGAAAGATGCATAAACTTGAAGTTACAGCTTGATTTCAGTGAGTTTTCATCAAAATACAGGAGTTCTGCATGAAGTGTTCATTTTGGCCTTCTCTCGCTGAGAAAACACTATTTGTGACCTGTGATACAAAAATGCCATAACTTTTGTTCAAAGTGAGTTTTCTGTCAAGTTTCAACCTGAAAGCAAAGAAAGATGCATAAACTTGAAGTTACAGCTTGATTTCAGTGAGTTTTCATCAAAATACAGGAGTTCTGCATGAAGTGTTCATTTTGGCCTTGTCTCGCTGAGAAAACGCTATTTGTGACCTGCGACACAGAACAGCCATAACTTTTGTTCAAAGTGAGTTTTCAGTCAAGTTTCAACCTGAAAGCATAGAAAGATGCATAAACTTGAAGTTACAGCTTGATTTCAGTGAGTTTTCATCAAAATTCAGGAGTTCTGCATGAAGTGTTCATTTTGGCCTTCTCTCGCTGAGAAAACACTATTTGTGACCTGTGATACAAAAATGCCATAACTTTTGTTCAAAGTGAGTTTTCAGTCAAGTTTCAACCTGAAAGCAAAGAAAGATGCATAAACTTGAAGTTACAGCTTGATTTCAGTGAGTTTTCATCAAAATACAGGAGTTCTGCATGAAGTGTTCATTTTGGCCTTGTCTCGCTGAGAAAACGCTTTTTGTGACCTGCGACACAGAACAGCCATAACTTTTGTTCAAAGTGAGTTTTCAGTCAAGTTTCAACCTGAAAGCATAGAAAGATGCATAAACTTGAAGTTACAGCTTGATTTCAGTGAGTTTTCATCAAAATACAGGAGTTCTGCATGAAGTGTTCATTTGGCCTTCTCTCGCTGAGAAAACGCTATTTGTGACCTGCGACACAGAACAGCCATAACTTTTGTTCAAAGTGAGTTTTCTGTCAAGTTTCAACCTGAAAGCATAGAAAGATGCATAATCTTGAAGTTACAGCTTGATTTCAGTGAGTTTTCATCAAAATACAGGAGTTCTGCATGAAGTGTTCATTTTGGCCTTCTCTCGCTGAGAAAACACTATTTGTGACCTGTGATACAAAAATGCCATAACTTTTGTTCAAAGTGAGTTTTCAGTCAAGTTTCAACCTGAAAACATAGAAAGATGCATAAACTTGAAGTTACAGCTTGATTTCAGTGAGTTTTCATCAAAATACAGGAGTTCTGCATGAAGTGTTCATTTTGGCCTTCTCTCGCTGAGAAAACATTATTTGTGACCTGTGATACAAAAATGCCATAACTTTTGTTCAAAGTGAGTTTTCAGTCAAGTTTCAACCTGAAAGCATAGAAAGATGCATAAACTTGAAGTTACAGCTTGATTTCAGTGAGTTTTCATCAAAATACAGGAGTTCTGCATGAAGTGTTCATTTTGGCCTTCTCTCGCTGAGAAAACACTATTTGTGACCTGTGATACAAAAATGCCATAACTTTTGTTCAAAGTGAGTTTTCATTCAAGTTTCAACCTGAAAGCATAGAAAGATGCATAAACTTGAAGTTACAGCTTGATTTCAGTGAGTTTTCATCAAAATAAAGGAGTTCTGCATGAAGTGTTCATTTTGGCCTTCTCTCGCTGAGAAAACACTATTTGTGACCTGTGATACAAAAATGCCATAACTTTTGTTCAAAGTGAGTTTTCTGTCAAGTTTCAACCTGAAAACATAGAAAGTTGCATAAACTTGAAGTTACAGCTTGATTTCAGTGAGTTTTCATCAAAATACAGGAGTTCTGCATGAAGTGTTCATTTTGGCCTTCTCTCGCTGAGAAAACACTATTTGTGACCTGTGATACAAAAATGCCATAACTTTTGTTCAAAGTGAGTTTTCAGTCAAGTTTCAACCTGAAAGCATAGAAAGATGCATAAACTTGAAGTTACAGCTTGATTTCAGTGAGTTTTCATCAAAATACAGGAGTTCTGCATGAAGTGTTCATTTTGGCCTTCTCTCGCTGAGAAAACACTATTTGTGACCTGTGATACAAAAATGCCATAACTTTTGTTCAAAGTGAGTTTTCATTCAAGTTTCAACCTGAAAGCATAGAAAGATGCATAAACTTGAAGTTACAGCTTGATTTCAGTGAGTTTTCATCAAAATACAGGAGTTCTGCATGAAGTGTTCATTTTGGCCTTCTCTCGCTGAGAAAACACTATTTGTGACCTGTGATACAAAAATGCCATAACTTTTGTTCAAAGTGAGTTTTCAGTCAAGCTTCAACCTGAAAGCAAAGAAAGATGCATAAACTTGAAGTTACAGCTTGATTTCAGTGAGTTTTCATCAAAATACAGGAGTTCTGCATGAAGTGTTCATTTTGGCCTTGTCTCGCTGAGAAAACGCTATTTGTGACCTGCGACACAGAACAGCCATAACTTTTGTTCAAAGTGAGTTTTCAGTCAAGTTTCAACCTGAAAGCATAGAAAGATGCATAAACTTGAAGTTACAGCTTGATTTCAGTGAGTTTTCATCAAAATACAGGAGTTCTGCATGAAGTGTTCATTTTGGCCTTCTCTCGCTGAGAAAACACTATTTGTGACCTGTGATACAAAAATGCCATAACTTTTGTTCAAAGTGAGTTTTCAGTCAAGTTTCAACCTGAAAGCATAGAAAGATGCATAAACTTGAAGTTACAGCTTGATTTCAGTGAGTTTTCATCAAAATACAGGAGTTCTGCATGAAGTGTTCATTTTGTCCTTGTCTCGCTGAGAAAACGCTTTTTGTGACCTGTGACACAGAACAGCCATAACTTTTGTTCAAAGTGAGTTTTCAGTCAAGTTTCAACCTGAAAGCATAGAAAGATGCATAAACTTGAAGTTACAGCTTGATTTCAGTGAGTTTTCATCAAAATACAGGAGTTCTGCATGAAGTGTTCATTTTGGCCTTCTCTCGCTGAGAAAACACGATTTGTGACCTGTGATACAAAAATGCCATAACTTTTGTTCAAAGTGAGTTTTCAGTCAAGTTTCAACCTGAAAGCATAGAAAGATGCATAAACTTGAAGTTACAGCTTGATTTCAGTGAGTTTTCATCAAAATACAGGAGTTCTGCATGAAGTGTTCATTTTGGCCTTCTCTCGCTGAGAAAACACTATTTGTGACCTGTGATACAAAAATGCCATAACTTTTGTTCAAAGTGAGTTTTCAGTCAAGTTTCAACCTGAAAGCATAGAAAGATGCATAAACTTGAAGTTACAGCTTGATTTCAGTGAGTTTTCATCAAAATACAGGAGTTCTGCATGAAGTGTTCATTTTGGCCTTCTCTCGCTGAGAAAACGCTATTTGTGACCTGCGACACAGAACAGCCATAACTTTTGTTCAAAGTGAGTTTTCTGTCAAGTTTCAACCTGAAAGCATAGAAAGATGCATAAACTTGAAGTTACAGCTTGATTTCAGTGAGTTTTCATCAAAATACAGGAGTTCTGCATGAAGTGTTCATTTTGGCCTTCTCTCGCTGAGAAAACACGATTTGTGACCTGTGATACAAAATGCCATAACTTTTGTTCAAAGTGAGTTTTCAGTCAAGTTTCAACCTGAAAGCATAGAAAGATGCATAAACTTGAAGTTACAGCTTGATTTCAGTGAGTTTTCATCAAAATACAGGAGTTCTGCATGAAGTGTTCATTTTGGCCTTCTCTCGCTGAGAAAACACTATTTGTGACCTGTGATACAAAAATGCCATAACTTTTGTTCAAAGTGAGTTTTCAGTCAAGTTTCAACCTGAAAGCATAGAAAGATGCATAAACTTGAAGTTACAGCTTGATTTCAGTGAGTTTTCATCAAAATACAGGAGTTCTGCATGAAGTGTTCATTTTGGCCTTCTCTCGCTGAGAAAACGCTATTTGTGACCTGCGACACAGAACAGCCATAACTTTTGTTCAAAGTGAGTTTTCTGTCAAGTTTCAACCTGAAAGCGTAGAAAGATGCATAAACTTGAAGTTACAGCTTGATTTCAGTGAGTTTTCATCAAAATACAGGAAGTTCTGCATGAAGTGTTCATTTTGGCCTTCTCTCGCTGAGAAAACACTATTTGTGACCTGTGATACAAAAATGCCATAACTTTTGTTCAAAGTGAGTTTTCAGTCAAGTTTCAACCTGAAAGCATAGAAAGATGCATAAACTTGAAGTTACAGCTTGATTTCAGTGAGTTTTCATCAAAATACAGGAGTTCTGCATGAAGTGTTCATTTTGGCCTTCTCTCGCTGAGAAAACACTATTTGTGACCTGTGATACAAAAATGCCATAACTTTTGTTCAAAGTGAGTTTTCAGTCAAGTTTCAACCTGAAAGCATAGAAAGATGCATAAACTTGAAGTTACAGCTTGATTTCAGTGAGTTTTCATCAAAATACAGGAGTTCTGCATGAAGTGTTCATTTGGCCTTCTCTCGCTGAGAAAACACTATT
The DNA here is from genome assembly GCF_037954235.1 of Aulostomus chinensis. Classification (NCBI taxonomy): domain Eukaryota; kingdom Metazoa; phylum Chordata; class Actinopteri; order Syngnathiformes; family Aulostomidae; genus Aulostomus; species Aulostomus chinensis. Next base: position 20,384 of record NW_028234254.1, read on the forward strand.
TGTGACCTGTGATACAAAAATGCCATAACTTTTGTTCAAAGTGAGTTTTCATTCAAGTTTCAACCTGAAAGCATAGAAAGATACATAAACTTGAAGTTACAGCTTGATTTCAGTGAGTTTTCATCAAAATACAGGAGTTCTGCATGAAGTGTTCATTTTGGCCTTCTCTCGCTGAGAAAACACTATTTGTGACCTGTGATACAAAAATGCCATAACTTTTGTTCAAAGTGAGTTTTCAGTCAAGTTTCAACCTGAAAGCAATGAAAGATGCATAAACTTGAAGTTACAGCTTGATTTCAGTGAGTTTTCATCAAAATACAGGAGTTCTGCATGAAGTGTTCATTTTGGCCTTGTCTCGCTGAGAAAACGCTATTTGTGACCTGCGACACAGAACAGCCATAACTTTTGTTCAAAGTGAGATTTCTGTCAAGTTTCAACCTGAAAGCATAGAAAGATGCATAAACTTGAAGTTACAGCTTGATTTCAGTGAGTTTTCATCAAAATACAGGAGTTATGCATGAAGTGTTCATTTTGGCCTTCTCTCGCTGAGAAAACACTATTTGTGACCTGTGATACAAAAATGCCATAACTTTTGTTCAAAGTGAGTTTTCAGTCAAGTTTCAACCTGAAAGCATAGAAAGATGCATAAACTTGAAGTTACAGCTTGATTTCAGTGAGTTTCATCAAAATACAGGAGTTCTGCATGAAGTGTTCATTTTGGCCTTCTCTCGCTGAGAAAACACTATTTGTGACCTGTGATACAAAAATGCCATAACTTTTGTTCAAAGTGAGTTTTCAGTCAAGTTTCAACCTGAAAGCATAGAAAGATGCATAAACTTGAAGTTACAGCTTGATTTCAGTGAGTTTTCATCAAAATACAGGAGTTCTGCATGAAGTGTTCATTTTGGCCTTCTCTCGCTGAGAAAACACTATTTGTGACCTGTGATACAAAAATGCCATAACTTTTGTTCAAAGTGAGTTTTCAGTCAAGTTTCAACCTGAAAGCAAAGAAAGATGCATAAACTTGAAGTTACAGCTTGATTTCAGTGAGTTTTCATCAAAATACAGGAGTTCTGCATGAAGTGTTCATTTTGGCCTTCTCTCGCTGAGAAAACACTATTTGTGACCTGTGATACAAAAATGCCATAACTTTTGTTCAAAGTGAGTTTTCAGTCAAGTTTCAACCTGAAAGCAAAGAAAGATGCATAAACTTGAAGTTACAGCTTGATTTCAGTGAGTTTTCATCAAAATACAGGAGTTCTGCATGAAGTGTTCATTTTGGCCTTCTCTCGCTGAGAAAACGCTATTTGTGACCTGCGACACAGAACAGCCATAACTTTTGTTCAAAGTGAGTTTTCTGTCAAGTTTCAACCTGAAAGCATAGAAAGATGCATAAACTTGAAGTTACAGCTTGATTTCAGTGAGTTTTCATCAAAATACAGGAGTTCTGCATGAAGTGTTCATTTTGGCCTTCTCTCGCTGAGAAAACACTATTTGTGACCTGTGATACAAAAATGCCATAACTTTTGTTCAAAGTGAGTTTTCAGTCAAGTTTCAACCTGAAAGCATAGAAAGATGCATAAACTTGAAGATACAGCTTGATTTCAGTGAGTTTTCATCAAAATACAGGAGTTCTGCATGAAGTGTTCATTTTGGCCTTCTCTCGCTGAGAAAACACTATTTGTGACCTGTGATACAAAAATGCCATAACTTTTGTTCAAAGTGAGTTTTCAGTCAAGTTTCAACCTGAAAGCATAGAAAGATGCATAAACTTGAAGTTACAGCTTGATTTCAGTGAGTTTTCATCAAAATACAGGAGTTCTGCATGAAGTGTTCATTTTGGCCTTCTCTCGCTGAGAAAACACTATTTGTGACCTGTGATACAAAAATGCCATAACTTTTGTTCAAAGTGAGTTTTCAGTCAAGTTTCAACCTGAAAGCATAGAAAGATGCATAAACTTGAAGTTACAGCTTGATTTCAGTGAGTTTTCATCAAAATACAGGAGTTCTGCATGAAGTGTTCATTTTGGCCTTGTCTCGCTGAGAAAACGCTATTTGTGACCTGCGACACAGAACAGCCATAACTTTTGTTCAAAGTGAGTTTTCAGTCAAGTTTCAACCTGAAAGCATAAAAAGATGCATAAACTTGAAGTTACAGCTTGATTTCAGTGAGTTTTCATCAAAATACAGGAGTTCTGCATGAAGTGTTCATTTTGGCCTTCTCTCGCTGAGAAAACACTATTTGTGACCTGTGATACAAAAATGCCATAACTTTTGTTCAAAGTGAGTTTTCAGTCAAGTTTCAACCTGAAAGCATAGAAAGATGCATAAACTTGAAGTTACAGCTTGATTTCAGTGAGTTTTCATCAAAATACAGGAGTTCTGCATGAAGTGTTCATTTTGGCCTTCTCTCGCTGAGAAAACACTATTTGTGACCTGTGATACAAAAATGCCATAACTTTTGTTCAAAGTGAGTTTTCAGTCAAGTTTCAACCTGAAAGCATAGAAAGATGCATAAACTTGAAGTTACAGCTTGATTTCAGTGAGTTTTCATCAAAATACAGGAGTTCTGCATGAAGTGTTCATTTTGGCCTTCTCTCGCTGAGAAAACGCTATTTGTGACCTGCGACACAGAACAGCCATAACTTTTGTTTTAAAGTGAGTTTCCTGTCAAGTTTCAACCTGAAAGCATAGAAAGATGCAAAAACTTGAAGTTACAGCTTGATTTCAGTGAGTTTTCATCAAAATACAGGAGTTCTGCATGAAGTGTTCATTTTGGCCTTCTCTCGCTGAGAAAACACTATTTGTGACCTGTGATACAAAAATGCCATAACTTTTGTTCAAAGTGAGTTTTCAGTCAAGTTTCAACCTGAAAGCATAGAAAGATGCATAATCTTGAAGTTACAGCTTGATTTCAGTGAGTTTTCATCAAAATACAGGAGTTCTGCATGAAGTGTTCATTTTGGCCTTCTCTCGCTGAGAAAACACTATTTGTGACCTTTGATACAAAAATGCCATAACTTTTGTTCAAAGTGAGTTTTCAGTCAAGTTTCAACCTGAAAGCATAGAAAGATGCATAAACTTGAAGTTACAGCTTGATTTCAGTGAGTTTTCATCAAAATACAGGAGTTCTGCATGAAGTGTTCATTTTGGCCTTCTCTCGCTGAGAAAACACTATTTGTGACCTGTGATACAAAAATGCCATAACTTTTGTTCAAAGTGAGTTTTCAGTCAAGTTTCAACCTGAAAGCATAGAAAGATGCATAATCTTGAAGTTACAGCTTGATTTCAGTGAGTTTTCATCAAAATACAGGAGTTCTGCATGAAGTGTTCATTTTGGCCTTCTCTCGCTGAGAAAACACTATTTGTGACCTGTGATACAAAAATGCCATAACTTTTGTTCAAAGTGAGTTTTCAGTCAAGTTTCAACCTGAAAGCATAGAAAGATGCATAAACTTGAAGTTACAGCTTGATTTCAGTGAGTTTTCATCAAAATACAGGAGTTCTGCATGAAGTGTTCATTTTGGCCTTCTCTCGCTGAGAAAACGCTATTTGTGACCTGCGACACAGCACAGCCATAACTTTTGTTCAAAGTGAGTTTTCTGTCAAGTTTCAACCTGAAAGCATAGAAAGATGCATAAACTTGAAGTTACAGTTTGATTTCAGTGAGTTTTCATCAAAATATAGGAGTTCTGCATGAAGTGTTCATTTTGGCCTTCTCTCGCTGAGAAAACACTATTTGTGACCTGTGATACAAAAATGCCATAACTTTTGTTCAAAGTGAGTTTTCAGTCAAGTTTCAACCTGAAAGCATAGAAAGATGCATAAACTCTAAGTTACAGCTTGATTTCAGTGAGTTTTCATCAAAATACAGGAGTTCTGCATGAAGTGTTCATTTTGGCCTTCTCTCGCTGAGAAAACACTATTTGTGACCTGTGATACAAAAATGCCATAACTTTTGTTCAAAGTGAGTTTTCAGTCAAGTTTCAACCTGAAAACATAGAAAGATGCATAAACTTGAAGTTACAGCTTGATTTCAGTGAGTTTTCATCAAAATACAGGAGTTCTGCATGAAGTGTTCATTTTGGCCTTCTCTCGCTGAGAAAACACTATTTGTGACCTGTGATACAAAAATGCCATAACTTTTGTTCAAAGTGAGTTTTCAGTCAAGTTTCAACCTGAAAGCATAGAAAGATGCATAAACTTGAAGTTACAGCTTGATTTCAGTGAGTTTTCATCAAAATACAGGAGTTCTGCATGAAGTGTTCATTTTGGCCTTCTCTCGCTGAGAAAACACTATTTGTGACCTGTGATACAAAAATGCCATAACTTTTGTTCAAAGTGAGTTTTCATTCAAGTTTCAACCTGAAAGCATAGAAAGATGCATAAACTTGAAGTTACAGCTTGATTTCAGTGAGTTTTCATCAAAATACAGGAGTTCTGCATGAAGTGTTCATTTTGGCCTTCTCTCGCTGAGAAAACACTATTTGTGACCTGTGATATAAAAATGCCATAACTTTTGTTCAAAGTGAGTTTTCAGTCAAGTTTCAACCTGAAAGCAAAGAAAGATGCATAAACTTGAAGTTACAGCTTGATTTCAGTGAGTTTTCATCAAAATACAGGAGTTCTGCATGAAGTGTTCATTTTGGCCTTGTCTCGCTGAGAAAACGCTATTTGTGACCTGCGACAGAACAGCCATAACTTTTGTTCAAAGTGAGTTTTCAGTCAAGTTTCAACCTGAAAGCATAGAAAGATGCATAAACTTGAAGTTACAGCTTGATTTCAGTGAGTTTTCATCAAAATACAGGAGTTCTGCATGAAGTGTTCATTTTGGCCTTCTCTCGCTGAGAAAACACGATTTGTGACCTGTGATACAAAAATGCCATAACTTTTGTTCAAAGTGAGTTTTCAGTCAAGTTTCAACCTGAAAGCATAGAAAAATGCATAAACTTGAAGTTACAGCTTGATTTCAGTGAGTTTTCATCAAAATACAGGAGTTCTGCATGAAGTGTTCATTTTGGCCTTCTCTCGCTGAGAAAACACTATTTGTGACCTGTGATACAAAAATGCCATAACTTTTGTTCAAAGTGAGTTTTCAGTCAAGTTTCAACCTGAAAACATAGAAAGATGCATAAACTTGAAGTTACAGCTTGATTTCAGTGAGTTTTCATCAAAATACAGGAGTTCTGCATGAAGTGTTCATTTTGGCCTTCTCTCGCTGAGAAAACACTATTTGTGACCTGTGATACAAAAATGCCATAACTTTTGTTCAAAGTGATTTTTCAGTCAAGTTTCAACCTGAAAGCATAGAAAGATGCATAAACTTGAAGTTACAGCTTGATTTCAGTGAGTTTTCATCAAAATACAGGAGTTCTGCATGAAGTGTTCATTTTGGCCTTCTCTCGCTGAGAAAACACTATTTGTGACCTGTGATACAAAAATGCCATAACTTTTGTTCAAAGTGAGTTTTCATTCAAGTTTCAACCTGAAAGCATAGAAAGATGCATAAACTTGAAGTTACAGCTTGATTTCAGTGAATTTTCATCAAAATACAGGAGTTCTGCATGAAGTGTTCATTTTGGCCTTCTCTCGCTGAGAAAACACTATTTGTGACCTGTGATACAAAAATGCCATAACTTTTGTTCAAAGTGAGTTTTCAGTCAAGTTTCAACCTGAAAGCAAAGAAAGATGCATAAACTTGAAGTTACAGCTTGATTTCAGTGAGTTTTCATCAAAATACAGGAGTTCTGCATGAAGTGTTCATTTTGGCCTTGTCTCGCTGAGAAAACGCTATTTGTGACCTGCGACACAGAACAGCCATAACTTTTGTTCAAAGTGAGTTTTCTGTCAAGTTTCAACCTGAAAGCATAGAAAGATGCATAAACTTGAAGTTACAGCTTGATTTCAGTGAGTTTTCATCAAAATACAGGAGTTCTGCATGAAGTGTTCATTTTGGCCTTCTCTCGCTGAGAAAACACTATTTGTGACCTGTGATACAAAAATGCCATAACTTTTGTTCAAAGTGAGTTTTCAGTCAAGTTTCAACCTGAAAGCATAGAAAGATGCATAAACTTGAAGTTACAGCTTGATTTCAGTGAGTTTTCATCAAAATACAGGAGTTCTGCATAAAGTGTTCATTTTGGCCTTCTCTCGCTGAGAAAACGCTATTTGTGACCTGCGACAGAACAGCCATAACTTTTGTTCAAAGTGAGTTTTTAGTCAAGTTTCAACCTGAAAGCATAGAAAGATGCATAAACTTGAAGTTACAGCTTGATTTCAGTGAGTTTTCATCAAAATACAGGAGTTCTGCATGAAGTGTTAATTTTGGCCTTCTCTCGCTGAGAAAACACGATTTGTGACCTGTGATACAAAAATGCCATAACTTTTGTTCAAAGTGAGTTTTCAGTCAAGTTTCAACCTGAAAGCATAGAAAGATGCATAAACTTGAAGTTACAGCTTGATTTCAGTGAGTTTTCATCAAAATACAGGAGTTCTGCATGAAGTGTTCATTTTGGCCTTCTCTCGCTGAGAAAACACTATTTGTGACCTGCGACACAGAACAGCCATAACTTTTGTTCAAAGTGAGTTTTCTGTCAAGTTTCAACCTGAAAGCATAGAAAGATGCATAAACTTGAAGTTACAGCTTGATTTCAGTGAGTTTTCATCAAAATACAGGAGTTCTGCATGAAGTGTTCATTTTGGCCTTCTCTCGCTGAGTAAACGCTATTTGTGACCTGCGACACAGAACAGCCATAACTTTTGTTCAAAGTGAGTTTTCTGTCAAGTTTCAACCTGAAAGCATAGAAAGATGCATAAACTTGAAGTTACAGCTTGATTTCAGTGAGTTTTCATCAAAATACAGGAGTTCTGCATGAAGTGTTCATTTTGGCCTTCTCTCGCTGAGAAAACACTATTTGTGACCTGTGATACAAAAATGCCATAACTTTTGTTCAAAGTGAGTTTTCAGTCAAGTTTCAACCTGAAAACATGGAAAGATGCATAAACTTGAAGTTACAGCTTGATTTCAGTGAGTTTTCATCAAAATACAGGAGTTCTGCATGAAGTGTTCATTTTGGCCTTCTCTCGCTGAGAAAACACTATTTGTGACCTGTGATACAAAAATGCCATAACTTTTGTTCAAAGTGAGTTTTCAGTCAAGTTTCAACCTGAAAGCATAGAAAGATGCATAAACTTGAAGTTACAGCTTGATTTCAGTGAGTTTTCATCAAAATACAGGAGTTCTGCATGAAGTGTTCATTTTGGCCTTCTCTCGCTGAGAAAACACTATTTGTGACCTGTGATACAAAAATGCCATAACTTTTGTTCAAAGTGAGTTTTCATTCAAGTTTCAACCTGAAAGCATAGAAAGATGCATAAACTTGAAGTTACAGCTTGATTTCAGTGAATTTTCATCAAAATACAGGAGTTCTGCATGAAGTGTTCATTTTGGCCTTCTCTCGCTGAGAAAACACTATTTGTGACCTGTGATACAAAAATGCCATAACTTTTGTTCAAAGTGAGTTTTCAGTCAAGTTTCAACCTGAAAGCAAAGAAAGACGCATAAACTTGAAGTTACAGCTTGATTTCAGTGAGTTTTCATCAAAATACAGGAGTTCTGCATGAAGTGTTCATTTTGGCCTTGTCTCGCTGAGAAAACGCTATTTGTGACCTGCGACAAAGAACAGCCATAACTTTTGTTCAAAGTGAGTTTTCAGTCAAGTTTCAACCTGAAAGCATAGAAAGATGCATAAACTTGAAGTTACAGCTTGATTTCAGTGAGTTTTCATCAAAATACAGGAGTTCTGCATGAAGTGTTCATTTTGGCCTTCTCTCGCTGAGAAAACACTATTTGTGACCTGTGATACAAAAATGCCATAACTTTTGTTCAAAGTGAGTTTTCAGTCAAGTTTCAACCTGAAAGCATAGAAAGATGCATAAACTTGAAGTTACAGCTTGATTTCAGTGAGTTTTCATCAAAATACAGGAGTTCTGCATGAAGTGTTCATTTTGGCCTTCTCTCGCTGAGAAAACACTATTTGTGACCTGTGATACAAAAATGCCATAACTTTTGTTCAAAGTGAGTTTTCAGTCAAGTTTCAACCTGAAAGCATAGAAAGATGCATAAACTTGAAGTTACAGCTTGATTTCAGTGAGTTTTCATCAAAATACAGGAGTTCTGCATGAAGTGTTCATTTTGGCCTTCTCTCGCTGAGAAAACGCTATTTGTGACCTGCGACACAGAACAGCCATAACTTTTGTTCAAAGTGAGTTTTCTGTCAAGTTTCAACCTGAAAGCATAGAAAGATGCATAAACTTGAAGTTACAGCTTGATTTCAGTGAGTTTTCATCAAAATACAGGAGTTCTGCATGAAGTGTTCATTTTGGCCTTCTCTCGCTGAGAAAACACTATTTGTGACCTGTGATACAAAAATGCCATAACTTTTGTTCAAAGTGAGTTTTCAGTCAAGTTTCAACCTGAAAGCATAGAAAGATGCATAAACTTGAAGTTACAGCTTGATTTCAGTGAGTTTTCATCAAAATACAGGAGTTCTGCATGAAGTGTTCATTTTGGCCTTCTCTCGCTGAGAAAACACTATTTGTGACCTGTGATACAAAAATGCCATAACTTTTGTTCAAAGTGAGTTTTCATTCAAGTTTCAACCTGAAAGCATAGAAAGATGCATAAACTTGAAGTTACAGCTTGATTTCAGTGAGTTTTCATCAAAATACAGGAGTTCTGCATGAAGTGTTCATTTTGGCCTTCTCTCGCTGAGAAAACACTATTTGTGACCTGTGATACAAAAATGCCATAACTTTTGTTCAAAGTGAGTTTTCATTCAAGTTTCAACCTGAAAGCATAGAAAGATGCATAAACTTGAAGTTACAGCTTGATTTCAGTGAATTTTCATCAAAATACAGGAGTTCTGCATGAAGTGTTCATTTTGGCCTTCTCTCGCTGAGAAAACACTATTTGTGACCTGTGATACAAAAATGCCATAACTTTTGTTCAAAGTGAGTTTTCAGTCAAGTTTAAACCTGAAAGCAAAGAAAGACGCATAAACTTGAAGTTACAGCTTGATTTCAGTGAGTTTTCATCAAAATACAGGAGTTCTGCATGAAGTGTTCATTTTGGCCTTGTCTCGCTGAGAAAACGCTATTTGTGACCTGCGACACAGAACAGCCATAACTTTTGTTCAAAGTGAGTTTTCAGTCAAGTTTCAACCTGAAAGCATAGAAAGATGCATAAACTTGAAGTTACAGCTTGATTTCAGTGAGTTTTCATCAAAATACAGGAGTTCTGCATGAAGTGTTCATTTTGGCCTTCTCTCGCTGAGAAAACATTATTTGTGACCTGTGATACAAAAATGCCATAACTTTTGTTCAAAGTGAGTTTTCAGTCAAGTTTCAACCTGAAAGCATAGAAAGATGCATAAACTTGAAGTTACAGCTTGATTTCAGTGAGTTTTCATCAAAATACAGGAGTTCTGCATGAAGTGTTCATTTTGGCCTTCTCTCGCTGAGAAAACAATATTTGTGACCTGTGATACAAAAATGCCATAACTTTTGTTCAAAGTGAGTTTTCAGTCAAGTTTCAACCTGAAAGCATAGAAAGATGCATAAACTTGAAGTTACAGCTTGATTTCAGTGAGTTTTCATCAAAATACAGGAGTTCTGCATGAAGTGTTCATTTTGGCCTTCTCTCGCTGAGAAAACGCTATTTGTGACCTGCGACACAGAACAGCCATAACTTTTGTTCAAAGTGAGTTTTCTGTCAAGTTTCAACCTGAAAGCATAGAAAGATGCATAAACTTGAAGTTACAGCTTGCTTTCAGTGAGTTTTCATCAAAATACAGGAGTTCTGCATGAAGTGTTCATTTTGGCCTTCTCTCGCTGAGAAAACGCTATTTTTGACCTGCGACACAGAACAGCCATAACTTTTGTTTTAAAGTGAGTTTTCTGTCAAGTTTCAACCTGAAAGCATAGAAAGATGCATAAACTTGAAGTTACAGCTTGATTTCAGTGAGTTTTCATCAAAATACAGGAGTTCTGCATGAAGTGTTCATTTTGGCCTTCTCTCGCTGAGAAAACGCTATTTGTGACCTGCGACACAGAACAGCCATAACTTTTGTTCAAAGTGAGTTTTCTGTCAAGTTTCAACCTGAAAGCATAGAAAGATGCATAAACTTGAAGTTACAGCTTGATTTCAGTGAGTTTTCATCAAAATACAGGAGTTCTGCATGAAGTGTTCATTTTGGCCTTCTCTCGCTGAGAAAACGCTATTTTTGACCTGCGACACAGAACAGCCATAACTTTTGTTTTAAAGTGAGTTTTCTGTCAAGTTTCAACCTGAAAGCATAGAAAGATGCAAAAACTTGAAGTTACAGCTTGAGTTCAGTGAGTTTTCATCAAAATACAGGAGTTCTACATGAAGTGTTCATTTTGGCCTTCTCTCGCTGAGAAAACACTATTTGTGACCTGTGATACAAAAATGCCATAACTTTTGTTCAAAGTGAGTTTTCAGTCAAGTTTCAACCTGAAAGCATAGAAAGATGCATAATCTTGAAGTTACAGCTTGATTTCAGTGAGTTTTCATCAAAATACAGGAGTTCTGCATGAAGTGTTCATTTTGGCCTTCTCTCGCTGAGAAAACACTATTTGTGACCTGTGATACAAAAATGCCATAACTTTTGTTCAAAGGGAGTTTTCAGTCAAGTTTCAACCTGAAAGCATAGAAAGATGCATAAACTTGAAGTTACAGCTTGATTTCAGTGAGTTTTCATCAAAATACAGGAGTTCTGCATGAAGTGTTCATTTTGGCCTTCTCTCGCTGAGAAAACACTATTTGTGACCTGTGATACAAAAATGCCATAACTTTTGTTCAAAGTGAGTTTTCAGTCAAGTTTCAACCTGAAAGCATAGAAAGATGCATAAACTTGAAGTTACAGCTTGATTTCAGTGAGTTTTCATCAAAATACAGGAGTTCTGCATGAAGTGTTCATTTTGGCCTTCTCTCGCTGAGAAAACACTATTTGTGACCTGCGACACAGAACAGCCATAACTTTTTTTTTAAAGTGAGTTTTCTGTCAAGTTTCAACCTGAAAGCATAGAAAGATGCAAAAACTTGAAGTTACAGCTTGAGTTCAGTGAGTTTTCATCAAAATACAGGAGTTCTGCATGAAGTGTTCATTTTGGCCTTCTCTCGCTGAGAAAACACTATTTGTGACCTGTGATACAAAAATGCCATAACTTTTGTTCAAAGTGAGTTTTCAGTCAAGTTTCAACCTGAAAGCATTGAAAGATGCATAATCTTGAAGTTACAGCTTGATTTCAGTGAGTTTTCATCAAAATACAGGAGTTCTGCATGAAGTGTTCATTTTGGCCGTCTCTCGCTGAGAAAACGCTATTTGTGACCTGCGACACAGAACAGCCATAACTTTTGTTTTAAAGTGAGTTTTCTGTCAAGTTTCAACCTGAAAGCATAGAAAGATGCAAAAACTTGAAGTTACAGCTTGAGTTCAGTGAGTTTTCATCAAAATACAGGAGTTCTGCATGAAGTGTTCATTTTGGCCTTCTCTCGCTGAGAAAACACTATTTGTGACCTGTGATACAAAAATGCCATAACTTTTGTTCAAAGTGAGTTTTCAGTCAAGTTTCAACCTGAAAGCATAGAAAGATGCATAATCTTGAAGTTACAGCTTGATTTCAGTGAGTTTTCATCAAAATACAGGAGTTCTGCATGAAGTGTTCATTTTGGCCTTCTCTCGCTGAGAAAACACTATTTGTGACCTGTGATACAAAAATGCCATAACTTTTGTTCAAAGGGAGTTTTCAGTCAAGTTTCAACCTGAAAGCATAGAAAGATGCATAAACTTGAAGTTACAGCTTGATTTCAGTGAGTTTTCATCAAAATACAGGAGTTCTGCATGAAGTGTTCATTTTGGCCTTCTCTCGCTGAGAAAACACTATTTGTGACCTGTGATACAAAAATGCCATAACTTTTGTTCAAAGTGAGTTTTCAGTCAAGTTTCAACCTGAAAGCATAGAAAGATGCATAAACTTGAAGTTACAGCTTGATTTCAGTGAGTTTTCATCAAAATACAGGAGTTCTGCATGAAGTGTTCATTTTGGCCTTCTCTCGCTGAGAAAACGCTATTTGTGACCTGCGACACAGAACAGCCATAACTTTTGTTTTAAAGTGAGTTTTCTGTCAAGTTTCAACCTGAAAGCATAGAAAGATGCAAAAACTTGAAGTTACAGCTTGAGTTCAGTGAGTTTTCATCAAAATACAGGAGTTCTGCATGAAGTGTTCATTTTGGCCTTCTCTCGCTGAGAAAACACTATTTGTGACCTGTGATACAAAAATGCCATAACTTTTGTTCAAAGTGAGTTTTCAGTCAAGTTTCAACCTGAAAGCATAGAAAGATGCATAATCTTGAAGTTACAGCTTGATTTCAGTGAGTTTTCATCAAAATACAGGAGTTCTGCATGAAGTGTTCATTTTGGCCTTCTCTCGCTGAGAAAACACTATTTGTGACCTGTGATACAAAAATGCCATAACTTTTGTTCAAAGGGAGTTTTCAGTCAAGTTTCAACCTGAAAGCATAGAAAGATGCATAAACTTGAAGTTACAGCTTGATTTCAGTGAGTTTTCATCAAAATACAGGAGTTCTGCATGAAGTGTTCATTTTGGCCTTCTCTCGCTGAGAAAACACTATTTGTGACCTGTGATACAAAAATGCCATAACTTTTGTTCAAAGTGAGTTTTCAGTCAAGTTTCAACCTGAAAGCATGGAAAGATGCATAAACTTGAAGTTACAGCTTGATTTCAGTGAGTTTTCATCAAAATACAGGAGTTCTGCATGAAGTGTTCATTTTGGCCTTCTCTCGCTGAGAAAACGCTATTTGTGACCTGCGACACAGAACAGCCATAACTTTTGTTCAAAGTGAGTTTTCTGTCAAGTTTCAACCTGAAAGCATAGAAAGATGCATAAACTTGAAGTTACAGTTTGATTTCAGTGAGTTTTCATCAAAATATAGGAGTTCTGCATGAAGTGTTCATTTTGGCCTTCTCTCGCTGAGAAAACACTATTTGTGACCTGTGATACAAAAATGCCATAACTTTTGTTCAAAGTGAGTTTTCAGTCAAGTTTCAACCTGAAAGCATAGAAAGATGCATAAACTTGAAGTTACAGCTTGATTTCAGTGAGTTTTCATCAAAATACAGGAGTTCTGCATGAAGTGTTCATTTTGGCCTTCTCTCGCTGAGAAAACACTATTTGTGACCTGTGATACAAAAATGCCATAACTTTTGTTCAAAGTGAGTTTTCAGTCAAGTTTCAACCTGAAAGCATAGAAAGATGCATAAACTTGAAGTTACAGCTTGATTTCAGTGAGTTTTCATCAAAATACAGGAGTTCTGCATGAAGTGTTCATTTTGGCCTTCTCTCGCTGAGAAAACGCTATTTGTGACCTGTGATACAAAAATGCCATAACTTTTGTTCAAAGTGAGTTTTCAGTCAAGTTTCAACCTGAAAGCATAGAAAGATGCATAAACTTGAAGTTACAGCTTGATTTCAGTGAGTTTTCATCAAAATACAGGAGTTCTGCATGAAGTGTTCATTTTGGCCTTCTCTCGCTGAGAAAACACTATTTGTGACCTGTGATACAAAAATGCCATAACTTTTGTTCAAAGTGAGTTTTCAGTCAAGTTTCAACCTGAAAGCATAGAAAGATGCATAAACTTGAAGTTACAGCTTGATTTCAGTGAGTTTTCATCAAAATACAGGAGTTCTGCATGAAGTGTTCATTTTGGCCTTCTCTCGCTGAGAAAACACTATTTGTGACCTGTGATACAAAAATGCCATAACTTTTGTTCCAAGTGAGTTTTCAGTCAAGTTTCAACCTGAAAGCATAGAAAGATGCATAAACTTGAAGTTACAGCTTGATTTCAGTGAGTTTTCATCAAAATACAGGAGTTCTGCATGAAGTGTTCATTTTGGCCTTGTCTCGCTGAGAAAACGCTATTTGTGACCTGCGACACAGAACAGCCATAACTTTTGTTCAAAGTGAGTTTTCAGTCAAGTTTCAACCTGAAAGCATAGAAAGATGCATAAACTTGAAGTTACAGCTTGATTTCAGTGAGTTTTCATCAAAATACAGGAGTTCTGCATGAAGTGTTCATTTTGGCCTTCTCTCGCTGAGAAATCACAATTTGTGACCTGTGATACAAAAATGCCATAACTTTTGTTCAAAGTGAGTTTTCAGTCAAGTTTCAACCTGAAAGCATAGAAAGATGCATAAACTTGAAGTTACAGCTTGATTTCAGTGAGTTTTCATCAAAATACAGGAGTTCTGCATGAAGTGTTCATTTTGGCCTTCTCTCGCTGAGAAAACACTATTTGTGACCTGTGATACAAAAATGCCATAACTTTTGTTCAAAGTGAGTTTTCAGTCAAGTTTCAACCTGAAAGCATAGAAAGATGCATAAACTTGAAGTTACAGCTTGATTTCAGTGAGTTTTCATCAAAATACAGGAGTTCTGCATGAAGTGTTCATTTTGGCCTTCTCTCGCTGAGAAAACGCTATTTGTGACCTGCGACACAGAACAGCCATAACTTTTGTTCAAAGTGAGTTTTCTGTCAAGTTTCAACCTGAAAGCATAGAAAGATGCATAAACTTGAAGTTACAGCTTGATTTCAGTGAGTTTTCATCAAAATACAGGAGTTCTGAATGAAGTGTTCATTTTGGCCTTCTCTCGCTGAGAAAACACTATTTGTGACCTGTGATACAAAAATGCCATAACTTTTGTTCAAAGTGAGTTTTCAGTCAAGTTTCAACCTGAAAGCATAGAAAGATGCATAAACTTGAAGTTACAGCTTGATTTCAGTGAGTTTTCATCAAAATACAGGAGTTCTGCATGAAGTGTTCATTTTGGCCTTCTCTCGCTGAGAAAACACTATTTGTGACCTGTGATACAAAAATGCCATAACTTTTGTTCAAAGTGAGTTTTCAGTCAAGTTTCAACCTGAAAGCATAGAAAGATGCATAAACTTGAAGTTACAGCTTGATTTCAGTGAGTTTTCATCAAAATACAGGAGTTCTGCATGAAGTGTTCATTTTGGCCTTCTCTCGCTGAGAAAACACTATTTGTGACCTTTGATACAAAAATGCCATAACTTTTGTTCAAAGTGAGTTTTCAGTCAAGTTTCAACCTGAAAGCATAGAAAGATGCATAAACTTGAAGTTACAGCTTGATTTCAGTGAGTTTTCATCAAAATACAGGAGTTCTGCATGAAGTGTTCATTTTGGCCTTCTCTCGCTGAGAAAACACTATTTGTGACCTGTGATACAAAAATGCCATAACTTTTGTTCAAAGTGAGTTTTCAGTCAAGTTTCAACCTGAAAGCATAGAAAGATGCATAAACTTGAAGTTACAGCTTGATTTCAGTGAGTTTTCATCAAAATACAGGAGTACTGCATGAAGTGTTCATTTTGGCCTTCTCTCGCTGAGAAAACACTATTTGTGACCTGTGATACAAAAATGCCATAACTTTTGTTCAAAGTGAATTTTCAGTCAAGTTTCAACCTGAAAGCATAGAAAGATGCATAAACTTGAAGTTACAGCTTGATTTCAGTGAGTTTTCATCAAAATACAGGAGTTCTGCATGAAGTGTTCATTTTGGCCTTCTCTCGCTGAGAAAACACTATTTGTGACCTGTGATACAAAAATGCCATAACTTTTGTTCAAAGTGAGTTTTCAGTCAAGTTTCAACCTGAAAGCATAGAAAGATGCATAAACTTGAAGTTACAGCTTGATTTCAGTGAGTTTTCATCAAAATACAGGAGTTCTGCATGAAGTGTTCATTTTGGCCTTCTCTCGCTGAGAAAACACTATTTGTGACCTTTGATACAAAAATGCCATAACTTTTGTTCAAAGTGAGTTTTCAGTCAAGTTTCAACCTGAAAGCATAGAAAGATGCATAAACTTGAAGTTACAGCTTGATTTCAGTGAGTTTTCATCAAAATACAGGAGTTCTGCATGAAGTGTTCATTTTGGCCTTCTCTCGCTGAGAAAACACTATTTGTGACCTGTGATACAAAAATGCCATAACTTTTGTTCAAAGTGAGTTTTCAGTCAAGTTTCAACCTGAAAGCATAGAAAGATGCATAAACTTGAAGTTACAGCTTGATTTCAGTGAGTTTTCATCAAAATACAGGAGTACTGCATGAAGTGTTCATTTTGGCCTTCTCTCGCTGAGAAAACACTATTTGTGACCTGTGATACAAAAATGCCATAACTTTTGTTCAAAGTGAATTTTCAGTCAAATTTCAACCTGAAAGCATAGAAAGATGCATAAACTTGAAGTTACAGCTTGATTTCAGTGAGTTTTCATCAAAATACAGGAGTTCTGCATGAAGTGTTCATTTTGGCCTTCTCTCGCTGAGAAAACGCTATTTGTGACCTGCGACACAGAACAGCCATAACTTTTGTTCAAAGTGAGTTTTCAGTCAAGTTTCAACCTGAAAGCATGGAAAGATGCATAAACTTGAAGTTACAGCTTGATTTCAGTGAGTTTTCATCAAAATACAGGAGTTCTGCATGAAGTGTTCATTTTGGCCTTCTCTCGCTGAGAAAACGCTATTTGTGACCTGCGACACAGAACAGCCATAACTTTTGTTTTAAAGTGAGTTTTCTGTCAAGTTTCAACCTGAAAGCATAGAAAGATGCAAAAACTTGAAGTTACAGCTTGAGTTCAGTGAGTTTTCATCAAAATACAGGAGTTCTGCATGAAGTGTTCATTTTGGCCTTCTCTCGCTGAGAAAACACTATTTGTGACCTGTGATACAAAAATGCCATAACTTTTGTTCAAAGTGAGTTTTCAGTCAAGTTTCAACCTGAAAGCATAGAAAGATGCATAATCTTGAAGTTACAGCTTGATTTCAGTGAGTTTTCATCAAAATACAGGAGTTCTGCATGAAGTGTTCATTTTGGCCTTCTCTCGCTGAGAAAACACTATTTGTGACCTGTGATACAAAAATGCCATAACTTTTGTTCAAAGGGAGTTTTCAGTCAAGTTTCAACCTGAAAGCATAGAAAGATGCATAAACTTGAAGTTACAGCTTGATTTCAGTGAGTTTTCATCAAAATACAGGAGTTCTGCATGAAGTGTTCATTTTGGCCTTCTCTCGCTGAGAAAACACTATTTGTGACCTGTGATACAAAAATGCCATAACTTTTGTTCAAAGTGAGTTTTCAGTCAAGTTTCAACCTGAAAGCATGGAAAGATGCATAAACTTGAAGTTACAGCTTGATTTCAGTGAGTTTTCATCAAAATACAGGAGTTCTGCATGAAGTGTTCATTTTGGCCTTCTCTCGCTGAGAAAACGCTATTTGTGACCTGCGACACAGAACAGCCATAACTTTTGTTCAAAGTGAGTTTTCTGTCAAGTTTCAACCTGAAAGCATAGAAAGATGCATAAACTTGAAGTTACAGTTTGATTTCAGTGAGTTTTCATCAAAATATAGGAGTTCTGCATGAAGTGTTCATTTTGGCCTTCTCTCGCTGAGAAAACACTATTTGTGACCTGTGATACAAAAATGCCATAACTTTTGTTCAAAGTGAGTTTTCAGTCAAGTTTCAACCTGAAAGCATAGAAAGATGCATAAACTTGAAGTTACAGCTTGATTTCAGTGAGTTTTCATCAAAATACAGGAGTTCTGCATGAAGTGTTCATTTTGGCCTTCTCTCGCTGAGAAAACAGTATTTGTGACCTGTGATACAAAAATGCCATAACTTTTGTTCAAAGTGAGTTTTCAGTCAAGTTTCAACCTGAAAGCATAGAAAGATGCATAAACTTGAAGTTACAGCTTGATTTCAGTGAGTTTTCATCAAAATACAGGAGTTCTGCATGAAGTGTTCATTTTGGCCTTCTCTCGCTGAGAAAACGCTATTTGTGACCTGTGATACAAAAATGCCATAACTTTTGTTCAAAGTGAGTTTTCAGTCAAGTTTCAACCTGAAAGCATAGAAAGATGCATAAACTTGAAGTTACAGCTTGATTTCAGTGAGTTTTCATCAAAATACAGGAGTTCTGCATGAAGTGTTCATTTTGGCCTTCTCTCGCTGAGAAAACACTATTTGTGACCTGTGATACAAAAATGCCATAACTTTTGTTCAAAGTGAGTTTTCAGTCAAGTTTCAACCTGAAAGCATAGAAAGATGCATAAACTTGAAGTTACAGCTTGATTTCAGTGAGTTTTCATCAAAATACAGGAGTTCTGCATGAAGTGTTCATTTTGGCCTTCTCTCGCTGAGAAAACACTATTTGTGACCTGTGATACAAAAATGCCATAACTTTTGTTCCAAGTGAGTTTTCAGTCAAGTTTCAACCTGAAAGCATAGAAAGATGCATAAACTTGAAGTTACAGCTTGATTTCAGTGAGTTTTCATCAAAATACAGGAGTTCTGCATGAAGTGTTCATTTTGGCCTTGTCTCGCTGAGAAAACGCTATTTGTGACCTGCGACACAGAACAGCCATAACTTTTGTTCAAAGTGAGTTTTCAGTCAAGTTTCAACCTGAAAGCATAGAAAGATGCATAAACTTGAAGTTACAGCTTGATTTCAGTGAGTTTTCATCAAAATACAGGAGTTCTGCATGAAGTGTTCATTTTGGCCTTCTCTCGCTGAGAAATCACTATTTGTGACCTGTGATACAAAAATGCCATAACTTTTGTTCAAAGTGAGTTTTCAGTCAAGTTTCAACCTGAAAGCATAGAAAGATGCATAAACTTGAAGTTACAGCTTGATTTCAGTGAGTTTTCATCAAAATACAGGAGTTCTGCATGAAGTGTTCATTTTGGCCTTCTCTCGCTGAGAAAACACTATTTGTGACCTGTGATACAAAAATGCCATAACTTTTGTTCAAAGCGAGTTTTCAGTCAAGTTTCAACCTGAAAGCATAGAAAGATGCATAAACTTGAAGTTACAGCTTGATTTCAGTGAGTTTTCATCAAAATACAGGAGTTCTGCATGAAGTGTTCATTTTGGCCTTCTCTCGCTGAGAAAACGCTATTTGTGACCTGCGACACAGAACAGCCATAACTTTTGTTCAAAGTGAGTTTTCTGTCAAGTTTCAACCTGAAAGCATAGAAAGATGCATAAACTTGAAGTTACAGCTTGATTTCAGTGAGTTTTCATCAAAATACAGGAGTTCTGAATGAAGTGTTCATTTTGGCCTTCTCTCGCTGAGAAAACACTATTTGTGACCTGTGATACAAAAATGCCATAACTTTTGTTCAAAGTGAGTTTTCAGTCAAGTTTCAACCTGAAAGCATAGAAAGATGCATAAACTTGAAGTTACAGCTTGATTTCAGTGAGTTTTCATCAAAATACAGGAGTTCTGCATGAAGTGTTCATTTTGGCCTTCTCTCGCTGAGAAAACACTATTTGTGACCTGTGATACAAAAATGCCATAACTTTTGTTCAAAGTGAGTTTTCAGTCAAGTTTCAACCTGAAAGCATAGAAAGATGCATAAACTTGAAGTTACAGCTTGATTTCAGTGAGTTTTCATCAAAATACAGGAGTTCTGCATGAAGTGTTCATTTTGGCCTTCTCTCGCTGAGAAAACACTATTTG
Source organism: Aulostomus chinensis (assembly GCF_037954235.1). Taxonomy (NCBI): domain Eukaryota; kingdom Metazoa; phylum Chordata; class Actinopteri; order Syngnathiformes; family Aulostomidae; genus Aulostomus; species Aulostomus chinensis. Next base: position 40,023 of record NW_028234254.1, read on the forward strand.
TGACCTTTGATACAAAAATGCCATAACTTTTGTTCAAAGTGAGTTTTCAGTCAAGTTTCAACCTGAAAGCATAGAAAGATGCATAAACTTGAAGTTACAGCTTGATTTCAGTGAGTTTTCATCAAAATACAGGAGTTCTGCATGAAGTGTTCATTTTGGCCTTCTCTCGCTGAGAAAACACTATTTGTGACCTGTGATACAAAAATGCCATAACTTTTGTTCAAAGTGAGTTTTCAGTCAAGTTTCAACCTGAAAGCATAGAAAGATGCATAAACTTGAAGTTACAGCTTGATTTCAGTGAGTTTTCATCAAAATACAGGAGTTCTGCATGAAGTGTTCATTTTGGCCTTCTCTCGCTGAGAAAACACTATTTGTGACCTGTGATACAAAAATGCCATAACTTTTGTTCAAAGTGAGTTTTCAGTCAAGTTTCAACCTGAAAGCATAGAAAGATGCATAAACTTGAAGTTACAGCTTGATTTCAGTGAGTTTTCATCAAAATACAGGAGTACTGCATGAAGTGTTCATTTTGGCCTTCTCTCGCTGAGAAAACACTATTTGTGACCTGTGATACAAAAATGCCATAACTTTTGTTCAAAGTGAATTTTCAGTCAAATTTCAACCTGAAAGCATAGAAAGATGCAGAAACTTGAAGTTACAGCTTGATTTCAGTGAGTTTTCATCAAAATACAGGAGTTCTGCATGAAGTGTTCATTTTGGGCCTTCTCTCGCTGAGAAAACAGTATTTGTGACCTGTGATACAAAAATGCCATAAACTTTTGTTCAAAGTGAGTTTTCAGTCAAGTTTCAACCTGAAAACATAGAAAGATGCATAAACTTGAAGTTACAGCTTGATTTCAGTGAGTTTTCATCAAAATACAGGAGTTCTGCATGAAGTGTTCATTTTGGCCTTCTCTCGCTGAGAAAACTCTATTTGTGACCTGCGACACAGAACAGCCATAACTTTTGTTCAAAGTGAGTTTTCTGTCAAGTTTCAACCTGAAAGCATAGAAAGATGCACAAACTTGAAGTTACAGCTTGATTTCAGTGAGTTTTCATCAAAATACAGGAGTTCTGCATGAAGTGTTCATTTTGGCCTTCTCTCGCTGAGAAAACACTATTTGTGACCTGTGATACAAAAATGCCATAACTTTTGTTCAAAGTGAGTTTTCAGTCAAGTTTCAACCTGAAAGCATAGAAAGATGCATAATCTTGAAGTTACAGCTTGATTTCAGTGAGTTTCATCAAAATACAGGAGTTCTGCATGAAGTGTTCATTTTGGCCTTCTCTCGCTGAGAAAACACTATTTGTGACCTGTGATACAAAAATGCCATAACTTTTGTTCAAAGTGAGTTTTCAGTCAAGTTTAAAACTGAAAGCATAGAAAGATGCATAAACTTGAAGTTACAGCTTGATTTCAGTGAGTTTTCATCAAAATACAGGAGTTCTGCATGAAGTGTTCATTTTGGCCTTCTCTCGCTGAGAAAACGCTATTTGTGACCTGCGACACAGAACAGCCATAACTTTTGTTCAAAATGAGTTTTCTGTCAAGTTTCAACCTGAAAGCATAGAAAGATGCACAAACTTGAAGTTACAGCTTGATTTCAGTGAGTTTTCATCAAAATACAGGAGTTCTGCATGAAGTGTTCATTTTGGCCTTCTCTCGCTGAGAAAACAGTATTTGTGACCTGTGATACAAAAATGCCCATAACTTTTGTTCAAAGTGAGTTTTCAGTCAAGTTTCAACCTGAAAACATAGAAAGATGCATAAACTTGAAGTTACAGCTTGATTTCAGTGAGTTTTCATCAAAATACAGGAGTTCTGCATGAAGTGTTCATTTTGGCCTTCTCTCGCTGAGAAAACAGTATTTGTGACCTGTGATACAAAAATGCCATAACTTTTGTTCAAAGTGAGTTTTCAGTCAAGTTTCAACCTGAAAGCATTGAAAGATGCATAAACTTGAAGTTACAGCTTGATTTCAGTGAGTTTTCATCAAAATACAGGAGTTCTGCATGAAGTGTTCATTTTGGCCTTCTCTCGCTGAGAAAACACTATTTGTGACCTGTGATACAAAAATGCCATAAACTTTGTTCAAAGTGAGTTTTCAGTCAAGTTTCAACCTGAAAGCATAGAAAGATGCATAAACTTGAAGTTACAGCTTGATTTCAGTGAGTTTTCATCAAAATACAGGAGTTCTGCATGAAGTGTTCATTTTGGCCTTCTCTCGCTGAGAAAACACTATTTGTGACCTTTGATACAAAAATGCCATAACTTTTGTTCAAAGTGAGTTTTCAGTCAAGTTTCAACCTGAAAGCATAGAAAGATGCATAAACTTGAAGTTACAGCTTGATTTCAGTGAGTTTTCATCAAAATACAGGAGTTCTGCATGAAGTGTTCATTTTGGCCTTCTCTCGCTGAGAAAACACTATTTGTGACCTGTGATACAAAAATGCCATAACTTTTGTTCAAAGTGAGTTTTCAGTCAAGTTTCAACCTGAAAGCATAGAAAGATGCATAAACTTGAAGTTACAGCTTGATTTCAGTGAGTTTTCATCAAAATACAGGAGTACTGCATGAAGTGTTCATTTTGGCCTTCTCTCGCTGAGAAAACACTATTTGTGACCTGTGATACAAAAATTGCCATAACTTTTGTTCTAAGTGAATTTTC
>NW_028234255.1:0-41267 GCF_037954235.1 Aulostomus chinensis
CTGAGAAAACGCTATTTGTGACCTGTGATACAAAAATGCCATAACTTTTGTTCAAAGTGAGTTTTCAGTCAAGTTTCAACCTGAAAGCATAGAAAGATGCATAAACTTGAAGTTACAGCTTGATTTCAGTGAGTTTTCATCAAAATACAGGAGTTCTGCATGAAGTGTTCATTTTGGCCTTCTCTCGCTGAGAAAACGCTATTTGTGACCTGTGATACAAAAATGCCATAACTTTTGTTCAAAGTGAGTTTTCAGTCAAGTTTCAACCTGAAAGCATAGAAAGATGCATAAACTTGAAGTTACAGCTTGATTTCAGTGAGTTTTCATCAAAATACAGGAGTTCTGCATGAAGTGTTCATTTTGGCCTTCTCTCGCTGAGAAAACACTATTTGTGACCTGTGATACAAAAATGCCATAACTTTTGTTCAAAGTGAGTTTTCAGTCAAGTTTCAACCTGAAAGCATAGAAAGATGCATAAACTTGAAGTTACAGCTTGATTTCAGTGAGTTTTCATTAAAATACAGGAGTTCTGCATGAAGTGTTCATTTTGGCCTTCTCTCGCTGAGAAAACGCTATTTGTGACCTGTGATACAAAAATGCCATAACTTTTGTTCAAAGTGAGTTTTCAGTCAAGTTTCAACCTGAAAGCATAGAAAGATGCATAAACTTGAAGTTACAGATTGATTTCAGTGAGTTTTCATCAAAATACAGGAGTTCTGCATGAAGTGTTCATTTTGGCCTTCTCTCGCTGAGAAAACACTATTTGTGACCTGTGATACAAAAATGCCATAACTTTTGTTCAAAGTGAGTTTTCAGTCATGTTTCAACCTGAAAGCATAGAAAGATGCATCAACTTGAAGTTACAGCTTGATTTCAGTGAGTTTTCATCAAAATACAGGAGTTCTGCATGAAGTGTTCATTTTGGCCTTCTCTCGCTGAGAAAACACTATTTGTGACCTGTGATACAAAAATGCCATAACTTTTGTTCAAAGTGAGTTTTCAGTCATGTTTCAACCTGAAAGCATAGAAAGATGCATAAACTTGAAGTTACAGCTTGATTTCAGTCAGTTTTCATCAAAATACAGGAGTTCTGCATGAAGTGTTCATTTTGGCCTTCTCTCGCTGAGAAAACACTATTTGTGACCTGTGAAACAAAAACCATAACTTTTGTTCAAAGTGAGTTTTCAGTCAAGTTTAAACCTGAAAGCATAGAAAGATGCATAAACTTGAAGTTACAGCTCTATTTCAGTGAGTTTTTATCAAAATACAGGAGTTCTGCATGAAGTGTTCATTTTGGCCTTCTCTCGCTGAGAAAACACTATTTGTGACCTGTGATACAAAAATGCCATAAGTTTTGTTCAAAGTGAGTTTTCAGTCAAGTTTCAACCTGAAAGCATAGTAAGATGCATAAACTTGAAGTTACAACTTGATTTCAGTGAGTTTTCATCAAAATACAGGAGTTCTGCATGAAGTGTTCATTTTGGCCTTCTCTCGCTGAGAAAACACTATTTGTGACCTGTGATACAAAAATGCCATAACTTTTGTTCAAAGTGAGTTTCAGTCAAGTTTCAACCTGAAAGCATAGAAAGATGCATAAACTTAAAGTTACAGCTTGATTTCAGTGAGTTTTCATCAAAATACAGGAGTTCTGCATGAAGTGTTCATTTTGGCCTTGTCTCGCTGAGAAAACGCTATTTGTGACCTGTGATACAAAAATGCCATAACTTTTGTTCAAAGTGAGTTTTCAGTCAAGTTTCAACCTGAAAGCATAGAAAGATGCATAAACTTGAAGTTACAGCTTGATTTCAGTGAGTTTTCATCAAAATACAGGAGTTCTGCATGAAGTGTTCATTTTGGCCTTCTCTCGCTGAGAAAACACTATTTGTGAACTGTGATACAAAAATGCCATAACTTTTGTTCAAAGTGAGTTTTCAGTCATGTTTCAACCTGAAAGCATAGAAAGATGCATAAACTTGAAGTTACAGCTTGATTTCAGTGAGTTTTCATCAAAATACAGGAGTTCTGCATGAAGTGTTCATTTTGGCCTTCTCTCGCTGAGAAAACGCTATTTGTGACCTGTGATACAAAAATGCCATAACTTTTGTTCAAAGTGAGTTTTCAGTCAAGTTTCAACCTGAAAGCATAGAAAGATGCATAAACTTGAAGTTACAGCTTGATTTCAGTGAGTTTTCATCAAAATACAGGAGTTCTGCATGAAGTGTTCATTTTGGCCTTCTCTCGCTGAGAAAACACTATTTGTGACCTGTGATACAAAAATGCCATAACTTTTGTTCAAAGTGAGTTTTCAGTCATGTTTCAACCTGAAAGCATAGAAAGATGCATAAACTTGAAGTTACAGCTTGATTTCAGTGAGTTTTCATCAAAATACAGGAGTTCTGCATGAAGTGTTCATTTTGGCCTTCTCTCGCTGAGAAAACACTATTTGTGACCTGTGAAACAAAAATGCCATAACTTTTGTTCAAAGTGAGTTTTCAGTCAAGTTTCAACCTGAAAGCATAGAAAGATGCATAAACTTGAAGTTACAGCTTGATTTCAGTCAGTTTTCATCAAAATACAGGAGTTCTGCATGAAGTGTTCATTTTGGCCTTCTCGCGCTGAGAAAACGCTATTTGTGACCTGCGACACAGAACAGCCATAACTTTTGTTCAAAGTGAGTTTTCAGTCAAGTTTCAACCTGAAAGCATAGAAAGATGCATAAACTTGAAGTTACAGCTTGATTTCAGTCAGTTTTCATCAAAACACAGGAGTTCTGCATGAAGTGTTCATTTTGGCCTTCTCTCGCTGAGAAAACACTATTTGTGACCTGTGATACAAAAATGCCATAACTTTTGTTCAAAGTGAGTTTTCAGTCAAGTTTCAACCTGAAAGCATAGAAAGATGCATAAACTTGAAGTTACAGCTTGATTTCAGTGAGTTTTTATCAAAATACAGGAGTTCTGCATGAAGTGTTCATTTTGGCCTTCTCTCGCTGAGAAAACACTATTTGTGACCTGTGATACAAAAATGCCATAACTTTTGTTCAAAGTGAGTTTTCAGTCAAGTTTCAACCTGAAAGCATAGAAAGATGCATAAACTTGAAGTTACAGCTTGATTTCAGTGAGTTTTCATCAAAATACAGGAGTTCTGAATGAAGTGTTCATTTTGGCCTTCTCTCGCTGAGAAAACGCTATTTGTGACCTGTGATACAAAAATGCCATAACTTTTGTTCAAAGTGAGTTTTCAGTCAAGTTTCAACCTGAAAGCATAGAAAGATGCATAAACTTGAAGTTACAGCTTGATTTCAGTGAGTTTTCATCAAAATACAGGAGTTCTGCATGAAGTGTTCATTTTGGCCTTCTTTCGCTGAGAAAACACTATTTGTAACCTGTGATACAAAAATGCCATAACTTTTGTTCAAAGTGAGTTTTCAGTCAAGTTTCAACCTGAAAGCATAGAAAGATGCATAAACTTGAAGTTACAGCTTGACTTCAGTGAGTTTTCATCAAAATACAGGAGTTCTGCATGAAGTGTTCATTTTGGCCTTCTCTCGCTGAGAAAACACTATTTGTGACCTGTGATACAAAAATGCCATAACTTTTGTTCAAAGTGAGTTTTCAGTCAAGTTTCAACCTGAAAGCATAGAAAGATGCATAAACTTGAAGTTACAGATTGATTTCAGTGAGTTTTCATCAAAATACAGGAGTTCTGCATGAAGTGTTCATTTTGGCCTTCTCTCGCTGAGAAAACACTATTTGTGACCTGTGATACAAAAATGCCATAACTTTTGTTCAAAGTGAGTTTTCAGTCATGTTTCAACCTGAAAGCATAGAAAGATGCATAAACTTGAAGTTACAGCTTGATTTCAGTGAGTTTTCATCAAAATACAGGAGTTCTGCATGAAGTGTTCATTTTGGCCTTCTCTCGCTGAGAAAACGCTATTTGTGACCTGTGATACAAAAATGCCATAACTTTTGTTCAAAGTGAGTTTTCAGTCAAGTTTCAACCTGAAAGCATAGAAAGATGCATAAACTTGAAGTTACAGCTTGATTTCAGTGAGTTTTCATCAAAATACAGGAGTTCTGCATGAAGTGTTCATTTTGGCCTTCTCTCGCTGAGAAAACACTATTTGTGACCTGTGAAACAAAAATGCCATAACTTTTGTTCAAAGTGAGTTTTCAGTCATGTTTCAACCTGAAAGCATAGAAAGATGCATAAACTTGAAGTTACAGCTTGATTTCAGTGAGTTTTCATCAAAATACAGGAGTTCTGCATGAAGTGTTCATTTTGGCCTTCTCTCGCTGAGAAAACACTATTTTTGACCTGTGAAACAAAAATGCCATAACTTTTGTTCAAAGTGAGTTTTCAGTCAAGTTTCAACCTGAAAGCATAGAAAGATGCATAAACTTGAAGTTACAGCTTGATTTCAGTGAGTTTTCATCAAAATACAGGAGTTCTGCATGAAGTGTTCATTTTGGCCTTCTCTCGCTGAGAAAACACTATTTGTAACCTGTGATACAAAAATGCCATAACTTTTGTTCAAAGTGAGTTTTCAGTCAAGTTTCAACCTGAAAGCATAGAAAGATGCATAAACTTGAAGTTACAGCTTGACTTCAGTGAGTTTTCATCAAAATACAGGAGTTCTGCATGAAGTGTTCATTTTGGCCTTCTCTCGCTGAGAAAACACTATTTGTGACCTTTGATACAAAAATGCCATAACTTTTGTTCAAAGTGAGTTTTCAGTCAAGTTTCAACCTGAAAGCATAGAAAGATGCATAAACTTGAAGTTACAGATTGATTTCAGTGAGTTTTCATCAAAATACAGGAGTTCTGCATGAAGTGTTCATTTTGGCCTTCTCTCGCTGAGAAAACACTATTTGTGACCTGTGATACAAAAATGCCATAACTTTTGTTCAAAGTGAGTTTTCAGTCAAGTTTCAACCTGAAAGCATAGAAAGATGCATAAACTTGAAGTTACAGCTTGATTTCAGTGAGTTTTCATCAAAATACAGGAGTTCTGCATGAAGTGTTCATTTTGGCCTTCTCTCGCTGAGAAAACACTATTTGTGACCTGTGATACAAAAATGCCATAACTTTTGTTCAAAGTGAGTTTTCAGTCAAGTTTCAACCTGAAAGCATAGAAAGATGCATAAACTTGAAGTTACAGCTTGATTTCAGTGAGTTTTCATCAAAATACAGGAGTTCTGCATGAAGTGTTCATTTTGGCCTTCTCTCGCTGAGAAAACGCTATTTGTGACCTGTGATACAAAAATGCCATAACTTTTGTTCAAAATGAGTTTTCAGTCAAGTTTCAACCTGTAAGCATAGAAAGATGCATAAACTTGAAGTTTCAGCTTGATTTCAGTGAGTTTTCATCAAAATACAGGAGTTCTGCATGAAGTGTTCATTTTGGCCTTCTCTCGCTGAGAAAACACTATTTGTAACCTGTGATACAAAAATGCCATAACTTTTGTTCAAAGTGAGTTTTCAGTCAAGTTTCAACCTGAAAGCATAGAAAGATGCATAAACTTGAAGTTACAGCTTGACTTCAGTGAGTTTTCATCAAAATACAGGAGTTCTGCATGAAGTGTTCATTTTGGCCTTCTCTCGCTGAGAAAACACTATTTGTGACCTTTGATACAAAAATGCCATAACTTTTGTTCAAAGTGAGTTTTCAGTCAAGTTTCAACCTGAAAGCATAGAAAGATGCATAAACTTGAAGTTACAGATTGATTTCAGTGAGTTTTCATCAAAATACAGGAGTTCTGCATGAAGTGTTCATTTTGGCCTTCTCTCGCTGAGAAAACACTATTTGTGACCTGTGATACAAAAATGCCATAACTTTTGTTCAAAGTGAGTTTTCAGTCAAGTTTCAACCTGAAAGCATAGAAAGATGCATAAACTTGAAGTTACAGCTTGATTTCAGTGAGTTTTCATCAAAATACAGGAGTTCTGCATGAAGTGTTCATTTTGGCCTTCTCTCGCTGAGAAAACACTCTTTGTGACCTGTGATACAAAAATGCCATAACTTTTGTTCAAAGTGAGTTTTCAGTCAAGTTTCAACCTGAAAGCATAGAAAGATGCATAAACTTGAAGTTACAGCTTGATTTCAGTGAGTTTTCATCAAAATACAGGAGTTCTGCATGAAGTGTTCATTTTGGCCTTCTCTCGCTGAGAAAACACTATTTGTGACCTGTGATACAAAAATGCCATAACTTTTGTTCAAAGTGAGTTTTCAGTCAAGTTTCAACCTGAAAGCATAGAAAGATGCATAAACTTGAAGTTACAGCTTGATTTCAGTGAGTTTTCATCAAAATACAGGAGTTCTGCGTGAAGTGTTCATTTTGGCCTTCTCTCGCTTAGAAAACACTATTTGTGACCTGTGATACAAAAATGCTATAACTTTTGTTCAAAGTGAGTTTTCAGTCAAGTTTCAACCTGAAAGCATAGAAAGATGCATAAACTTGAAGTTACAGCTTGATTTCAGTGAGTTTTCATCAAAATACAGGAGTTCTGCATGAAGTGTTCATTTTGGCCTTCTCTCGCTGAGAAAACGCTATTTGTGACCTGTGATACAAAAATGCCATAACTTTTGTTCAAAGTGAGTTTTCAGTCAAGTTTCAACCTGAAAGCATAGAAAGATGCATAAACTTGAAGTTACAGATTGATTTCAGTGAGTTTTCATCAAAATACAGGAGTTCTGCATGAAGTGTTCATTTTGGCCTTCTCTCGCTGAGAAAACACTATTTGTGACCTGTGATACAAAAATGCCATAACTTTTGTTCAAAGTGAGTTTTCAGTCAAGTTTCAACCTGAAAGCATAGAAAGATGCATAAACTTGAAGTTACAGCTTGATTTCAGTGAGTTTTCATCAAAATACAGGAGTTCTGCATGAAGTGTTCATTTTGGCCTTCTCTCGCTGAGAAAACACTATTTGTGACCTGTGATACAAAAATGCCATAACTTTTGTTCAAAGTGAGTTTTCAGTCAAGTTTCAACCTGAAAGCATAGAAAGATGCATAAACTTGAAGTTACAGCTTGATTTCAGTGAGTTTTCATCAAAATACAGGAGTTCTGCATGAAGTGTTCATTTTGGCCTTCTCTCGCTGAGAAAACGCTATTTGTGACCTGTGATACAAAAATGCCATAACTTTTGTTCAAAATGAGTTTTCAGTCAAGTTTCAACCTGAAAGCATAGAAAGATGCATAAACTTGAAGTTTCAGCTTGATTTCAGTGAGTTTTCATCAAAATACAGGAGTTCTGCATGACGTGTTCATTTTGGCCTTCTCTCGCTGAGAAAACACTATTTGTAACCTGTGATACAAAAATGCCATAACTTTTGTTCAAAGTGAGTTTTCAGTCAAGTTTCAACCTGAAAGCATAGAAAGATGCATAAACTTGAAGTTACAGCTTGACTTCAGTGAGTTTTCATCAAAATACAGGAGTTCTGCATGAAGTGTTCATTTTGGCCTTCTCTCGCTGAGAAAACACTATTTGTGACCTGTGATACAAAAATGCCATAACTTTTGTTCAAAGTGAGTTTTCAGTCAAGTTTCAACCTGAAAGCATAGAAAGATGCATAAACTTGAAGTTACAGCTTGATTTCAGTGAGTTTTCATCAAAATACAGGAGTTCTGCATGAAGTGTTCATTTTGGCCTTCTCTCGCTGAGAAAACACTATTTGTGACCTGTGATACAAAAATGCCATAACTTTTGTTCAAAGTGAGTTTTCAGTCAAGTTTCAACCTGAAAGCATAGAAAGATGCATAAACTTGAAGTTACAGCTTGATTTCAGTGAGTTTTCATCAAAATACAGGAGTTCTGCGTGAAGTGTTCATTTTGGCCTTCTCTCGCTTAGAAAACACTATTTGTGACCTGTGATACAAAAATGCCATAACTTTTGTTCAAAGTGAGTTTTCAGTCAAGTTTCAACCTGAAAGCATAGAAAGATGCATAAACTTGAAGTTACAGCTTGATTTCAGTGAGTTTTCATCAAAATACAGGAGTTCTGCATGAAGTGTTCATTTTGGCCTTCTCTCGCTGAGAAAACACTATTTGTGACCTGTGATACAAAAATGCCATAACTTTTGTTCAAAGTGAGTTTTCAGTCAAGTTTCAACCTGAAAGCATAGAAAGATGCATAAACTTGAAGTTACAGCTTGATTTCAGTGAGTTTTCATCAAAATACAGGAGTTCTGCATTAAGTGGTCATTTTGGCCTTCTCTCGCTGAGAAAACACTATTTGTGACCTGTGATACAAAAATGCCATAACTTTTGTTCAAAGTGAGTTTTCTGTCAAGTTTCAACCTGAAAGCATAGAAAGATGCATAAACTTGAAGTTACAGCTTGATTTCAGTGAGTTTTCATCAAAATACAGGAGTTCTGCATGAAGTGTTCATTTTGGCCTTCTCTCGCTGAGAAAACACTATTTGTGACCTGTGATTCAAAAATGCCATAACTTTTGTTCAAAGTGAGTTTTCAGTCAAGTTTCAACCTGAAAGCATAGAAAGATGCATAAACTTGAAGTTACAGCTTGATTTCAGTGAGTTTTCATCAAAATACAGGAGTTCTGCATGAAGTGTTCATTTTGGCCATCTCTCGCTGAGAAAACGCTATTTGTGACCTGCGACACAGAACAGCCATAACTTTTGTTCAAAGTGAGTTTTCAGTCAAGTTTCAACCTGAAAGCATAGAAAGATGCATAAACTTGAAGTTACAGCTTGATTTCAGTGAGTTTTCATCAAAATACAGGAGTTCTGCATGAAGTGTTCATTTTGGCCTTCTCTCGCTGAGAAAACACTATTTGTGACCTGTGATACAAAAATGCCATAACTTTTGTTCAAAGTGAGTTTTCAGTCAAGTTTCAACCTGAAAGCATAGAAAGATGCATAAACTTGAAATTACAGCTTGATTTCAGTGAGTTTTCATCAAAATACAGGAGTTCTGCATGAAGCTTTCATTTTGGCCTTCTCTCGCTGAGAAAACACTATTTGTGACCTGTGATACAAAAATGCCATAACTTTTGTTCAAAGTGAGTTTTCAGTCAAGTTTCAACCTGAAAGCATAGAAAGATGCATAAACTTGAAATTACAGCTTGATTTCAGTGAGTTTTCATCAAAATACAGGAGTTCTGCATGAAGCTTTCATTTTGGCCTTCTCTCGCTGAGAAAACACTATTTGTGACCTGTGATACAAAAATGCCATAACTTTTGTTCAAAGTGAGTTTTCTGTCAAGTTTCAACCTGAAAGCATAGAAAGATGCATAAACTTGAAGTTACAGCTTGATTTCAGTGAGTTTTCATCAAAATACAGGAGTTCTGCATGAAGTGTTCATTTTGGCCTTCTCTCGCTGAGAAAACGCTATTTGTTACCGGTGATACAAAAATGCCATAACTTTTGTTCAAAGTGAGTTTTCAGTCAAGTTTCAACCTGAAAGCATAGAAAGATGCATAAACTTGAAGTTACAGCTTGATTTCAGTGAGTTTTCATCAAAATACAGGAGTTCTGCATGAAGTGTTCATTTTGGCCTTCTCTTGCTGAGAAAACACTATTTGTGACCTGTGATACAAAAATGCCATAACTTTTGTTCAAAGTTAGTTTTCAGTCAAGTTTCAACCTGAAAGCATAGAAAGATGCATAAACTTGAAGTTACAGCTTGATTTCAGTGAGTTTTCATCAAAATACAGGAGTTCTGCGTGAAGTGTTCATTTTGACCTTCTCACGCTGAGAAAACGTTATTTGTGACCTGTGATACAAAAATGCCATAACTTTTGTTCAAAGTGAGTTTTCAGTCAAGTTTCAACCTGAAAGCATAGAAAGATGCATAAACTTGAAGTTACAGCTTGATTTCAGTGAGTTTTCATCAAAATACAGGAGTTCTTCATGAAGTGTTCATTTTGGCCTTCTCTCGCTGAGAAAACACTATTTGTGACCTGTGATACAAAAATGCCATAACTTTTGTTCAAAGTGAGTTTTCAGTCAAGTTTCAACCTGAAAGCATAGAAAGATGCATAAACTTGAAGTTACAGCTTGATTTCAGTGAGTTTTCATCAAAATACAGGAGTTCTGCATGAAGTGTTCATTTTGGCCTTTTCTAGCTGAGAAAACGCTATTTGTGACCTGTGATACAAAAATGCCATAACTTTTGTTCAAACTGAGTTTTCAGTCAAGTTTCAACCTGAAAGCATAGAAAGATGCATAAACTCTAAGTTACAGCTTGATTTCAGTGAGTTTTCCTCAAAATACAGGAGTTCTGCATGAAGTGTTCATTTTGGCCTTCTCTCGCTGAGAAAACGCTATTTGTGACCTGTGATACAGAACAGCCATAACTTTTGTTCAAAGTGAGTTTTCTGTCAAGTTTCAACCTGAAAGCATAGAAAGATGCATAAACTTGAAGTTACAGCTTGATTTCAGTGAGTTTTCATCAAAATACAGGAGTTCTGCATGAAGTGTTCATTTTGTCCTTCTCTCGCTGAGAAAACACTATTTGTGACCTGTGATACAAAAATGCCATAACTTTTGTTCAAAGTGAGTTTTCAGTCAAGTTTCAACCTGAAAGCATAGAAAGATGCATAAACTTGAAGTTACAGCTTGATTTCAGTGAGTTTTCATCAAAATACAGGAGTTCTGCATGAAGTGTTCATTTTGGCCTTCTCTCGCTGAGAAAACACTATTTGTGACCTGTGATACAAAAATGCCATAACTTTTGTTCAAAGTGAGTTTTCAGTCAAGTTTCAACCTGAAAGCATAGAAAGATGCATAAACTTGAAGTTACAGCTTGATTTCAGTGAGTTTTCATCAAAATACAGGAGTTCTGCATGAAGTGTTCATTTTGGCCTTCTCTCGCTGAGAAAACACTATTTGTGACCTATTATACAAAAATGCCATAACTTTTTTTCAAAGTGAGTTTTCAGTCAAGTTTCAACCTGAAAGCATAGAAAGATGCATAAACTTGAAGTTACAGCTTGATTTCAGTGAGTTTTCATCAAAATACAGGAGTTCTGCATGAAGCTTTCATTTTGGCCTTCTCTCGCTGAGAAAACACTATTTGTGACCTGTGATACAAAAATGCCATAACTTTTGTTCAAAGTGAGTTTTCTGTCAAGTTTAAACCTGAAAGCATAGAAAGATGCATAAACTTGAAGTTACAGCTTGATTTCAGTGAGTTTTCATCAAAATACAGGAGTTCTGCATGAAGTGTTCATTTTGGCCTTCTCTCGCTGAGAAAACGCTATTTGTTACCGGTGATACAAAAATGCCATAACTTTTGTTCAAAGTGAGTTTTCAGTCAAGTTTCAACCTGAAAGCATAGAAAGATGCATAAACTTGAAGTTACAGCTTGATTTCAGTGAGTTTTCATCAAAATACAGGAGTTCTGCATGAAGTGTTCATTTTGGCCTTCTCTTGCTGAGAAAACACTATTTGTGACCTGTGATACAAAAATGCCATAACTTTTGTTCAAAGTTAGTTTTCAGTCAAGTTTCAACCTGAAAGCATAGAAAGATGCATAAACTTGAAGTTACAGCTTGATTTCAGTGAGTTTTCATCAAAATACAGGAGTTCTGCGTGAAGTGTTCATTTTGGCCTTCTCTCGCTGAGAAAACACTATTTGTGACCTGTGATACAAAAATGCCATAACTTTTGTTCAAAGTGAGTTTTCAGTCAAGTTTCAACCTGAGAGCATAGAAAGATGCATAAACTTGAAGTTACAGCTTGATTTCAGTGAGTTTTCATCAAAATACAGGAGTTCTGCATGAAGTGTTCATTTTGGCCTTCTCTCGCTGAGAAAACACTATTTGTGACCTGTGATACAAAAATGCCATAACTTTTGTTCAAAGTGAGTTTTCAGTCAAGTTTCAACCTGAAAGCATAGAAAGATGCATAAACTTGAAGTTACAGCTTGATTTCAGTGAGTTTTCATCAAAATACAGGAGTTCTGCATGAAGTGTTCATTTTGGCCTTCTCTCGCTGAGAAAAACACTATTTGTGACCTGTGATACAAAAATGCCATAACTTTTGTTCAAAGTGAGTTTTCAGTCAAGTTTCAACCTGAAAGCATAGAAAGATGCATAAACTTGAAGTTACAGCTTGATTTCAGTGAGTTTTCATCAAAATACAGGAGTTCTGCATTAAGTGGTCATTTTGGCCTTCTCTCGCTGAGAAAACACTATTTGTGACCTGTGATACAAAAATGCCATAACTTTTGTTCAAAGTGAGTTTTCTGTCAAGTTTCAACCTGAAAGCATAGAAAGATGCATAAACTTGAAGTTACAGCTTGATTTCAGTGAGTTTTCATCAAAATACAGGAGTTCTGCATGAAGTGTTCATTTTGGCCTTCTCTCGCTGAGAAAACGCTATTTGTGACCTGTGATACAAAAATGCCATAACTTTTGTTCAAAGTGAGTTTTCAGTCAAGTTTCAACCTGAAAGCATAGAAAGATGCATAAACTTGAAGTTACAGCTTGATTTCAGTGAGTTTTCATTAAAATACAGGAGTTCTGCATGAAGTGTTCATTTTGGCCTTCTCTCGCTGAGAAAACACTATTTGTGACCTGTGATACAAAAATGCCATAACTTTTGTTCAAAGTGAGTTTTCAGTCAAGTTTCAACCTGAAAGCATAGAAAGATGCATAAACTTGAAGTTACAGCTTGATTTCAGTGAGTTTTCATCAAAATACAGGAGTTCTGCATGAAGTGTTCATTTTGGCCTTCTCTCGCTGAGAAAACACTATTTGTGACCTGTGATTCAAAAATGCCATAACTTTTGTTCAAAGTGAGTTTTCAGTCAAGTTTCAACCTGAAAGCATAGAAAGATGCATAAACTTGAAGTTACAGCTTGATTTCAGTGAGTTTTCATCAAAATACAGGAGTTCTGCATGAAGTGTTCATTTTGGCCTTCTCTCGCTGAGAAAACGCTATTTGTGACCTGCGACACAGAACAGCCATAACTTTTGTTCAAAGTGAGTTTTCTGTCAAGTTTCAACCTGAAAGCATAGAAAGATGCATAAACTTGAAGTTACAGCTTGATTTCAGTGAGTTTTCATCAAAATACAGTAGTTCTGCATGAAGTGTTCATTTTGGCCTTCTCTCGCTGAGAAAACACTATTTGTGACCTGTGATACAAAAATGCCATAACTTTTGTTCAAAGTGAGTTTTCAGTCAAGTTTCAACCTGAAAGCATAGAAAGATGCATAAACTTGAAGTTACAGCTTGATTTCAGTGAGTTTTCATCAAAATACAGGAGTTCTGCATGAAGTGTTCATTTTGGCCTTCTCTCGCTGAGAAAACACTATTTGTGACCTGTGATACAAAAATGCCATAACTTTTGTTCAAAGTGAGTTTTCAGTCAAGTTTCAACCTGAAAGCATAGAAAGATGCATAAACTTGAAGTTACAGCTTGATTTCAGTGAGTTTTCATCAAAATACAGGAGTTCTGCATGAAGTGTTCATTTTGGCCTTCTCTCGCTGAGAAAACACTATTTGTGATCTGTGATACAAAAATGCCATAACTTTTGTTCAAAGTGAGTTTTCAGTCAAGTTTCAACCTGAAAGCATAGAAAGATGCATAAACTTGAAGTTACAGCTTGATTTCAGTGAGTTTTCATCAAAATACAGGAGTTCTGCATTAAGTGGTCATTTTGGCCTTCTCTCGCTGAGAAAACACTATTTGTGACCTGTGATACAAAAATGCCATAACTTTTGTTCAAAGTGAGTTTTCTGTCAAGTTTCAACCTGAAAGCATAGAAAGATGCATAAACTTGAAGTTACAGCTTGATTTCAGTGAGTTTTCATCAAAATACAGGAGTTCTGCATGAAGTGTTCATTTTGGCCTTCTCTCGCTGAGAAAACGCTATTTGTGACCTGTGATACAAAAATGCCATAACTTTTGTTCAAAGTGAGTTTTCAGTCAAGTTTCAACCTGAAAGCATAGAAAGATGCATAAACTTGAAGTTACAGCTTGATTTCAGTGAGTTTTCATTAAAATACAGGAGTTCTGCATGAAGTGTTCATTTTGGCCTTCTCTCGCTGAGAAAACACTATTTGTGACCTGTGATACAAAAATGCCATAACTTTTGTTCAAAGTGAGTTTTCAGTCAAGTTTCAACCTGAAAGCATAGAAAGATGCATAAACTTGAAGTTACAGCTTGATTTCAGTGAGTTTTCATCAAAATACAGGAGTTCTGCATGAAGTGTTCATTTTGGCCTTCTCTCGCTGAGAAAACACTATTTGTGACCTGTGATTCAAAAATGCCATAACTTTTGTTCAAAGTGAGTTTTCAGTCAAGTTTCAACCTGAAAGCATAGAAAGATGCATAAACTTGAAGTTACAGCTTGATTTCAGTGAGTTTTCATCAAAATACAGGAGTTCTGCATGAAGTGTTCATTTTGGCCTTCTCTCGCTGAGAAAACGCTATTTGTGACCTGCGACACAGAACAGCCATAACTTTTGTTCAAAGTGAGTTTTCTGTCAAGTTTCAACCTGAAAGCATAGAAAGATGCATAAACTTGAAGTTACAGCTTGATTTCAGTGAGTTTTCATCAAAATACAGTAGTTCTGCATGAAGTGTTCATTTTGGCCTTCTCTCGCTGAGAAAACACTATTTGTGACCTGTGATACAAAAATGCCATAACTTTTGTTCAAAGTGAGTTTTCAGTCAAGTTTCAACCTGAAAGCATAGAAAGATGCATAAACTTGAAGTTACAGCTTGATTTCAGTGAGTTTTCATCAAAATACAGGAGTTCTGCATGAAGTGTTCATTTTGGCCTTCTCTCGCTGAGAAAACACTATTTGTGACCTGTGATACAAAAATGCCATAACTTTTGTTCAAAGTGAGTTTTCAGTCAAGTTTCAACCTGAAAGCATAGAAAGATGCATAAACTTGAAGTTACAGCTTGATTTCAGTGAGTTTTCATCAAAATACAGGAGTTCTGCATGAAGTGTTCATTTTGGCCTTCTCTCGCTGAGAAAACACTATTTGTGATCTGTGATACAAAAATGCCATAACTTTTGTTCAAAGTGAGTTTTCAGTCAAGTTTCAACCTGAAAGCATAGAAAGATGCATAAACTTGAAGTTACAGCTTGATTTCAGTGAGTTTTCTTCAAAATACAGGAGTTTTGCATGAAGTGTTCATTTTGGCCTTCTCTCGCTGAGAAAACGCTATTTGTGACCTGTGATACAAAAATGCCATAACTTTTGTTCAAAGTGAGTTTTCAGTCAAGTTTCAACCTGAAAGCATAGAAAGATGCATAAACTTGAAGTTACAGCTTGATTTCAGTGAGTTTTCATCAAAATACAGGAGTTCTGCATGAAGTGTTCATTTTGGCCTTCTCTCGCTGAGAAAACACTATTTTTGACCTCTGATTCAAAAATGCCATAACTTTTGTTCAAAGTGAGTTTTCAGTCAAGTTTCAACCTGAAAGCATAGAAAGATGCATATTCTTGAAGTTACAGCTTTATTTCAGTGAGTTTTCATCAAAATACAGGAGTTCTGCATGAAGTGTTCATTTTGGCCTTCTCTCGCTGAGAAAACACTATTTGTGACCTGTGATACAAAAATGCCATAACTTTTGTTCAAAGTGAGTTTTCAGTCAAGTTTCAACCTGAAAGCATAGAAAGATGCATAAACTTGAAGTTACAGCTTGATTTCAGTGAGTTTTCATCAAAATACAGGAGTTCTGCATGAAGTGTTCATTTTGGCCTTCTCTCGCTGAGAAAACGCTATTTGTGACCTGTGATACAAAAATGCCATAACTTTTGTTCAAAGTTAGTTGTCAGTCAAGTTTCAACCTGAAAGCATAGAAAGATGCATAAACTTGAAGTTACAGCTTGATTTCAGTGAGTTTTCATCAAAATACAGGAGTTCTGCATGAAGTGTTCATTTTGGCCTTCTCTCGCTGAGAAAACACTATTTGTGACCTGTGATACAAAAATGCCATAACTTTTGTTCAAAGTGAGTTTTCAGTCAAGTTTCAACCTGAAAGCATAGAAAGATGCATAAACTTGAAGTTACAGCTTGATTTCAGTGAGTTTTCATCAAAATACAGGAGTTCTGCATGAAGTGTTCATTTTGGCCTTCTCTCGCTGAGAAAACACTATTTGTGACCTGTGATACAAAAATGCCATAACTTTTGTTCAAAGTGAGTTTTCAGTCAAGTTTCAACCTGAAAGCATAGAAAGATGCATAAACTTGAAGTTACAGCTTGATTTCAGTGAGTTTTCATCAAAATACAGGAGTTTTGCACGAAGTGTTCATTTTGGCCTTCTCTCGCTGAGAAAACGCTATTTGTGACCTGTGATACAAAAATGCCATAACTTTTGTTCAAAGTGAGTTTTCAGTCAAGTTTCAACCTGAAAGCATAGAAAGATGCATAAACTTGAAGTTACAGCTTGATTTCAGTGAGTTTTCATCAAAATACAGGAGTTCTGCATGAAGTGTTCATTTTGGCCTCCTCTCGCTGAGATAATACTATTTGTGACCTGTGATACAAAAATGCCATAACATTTATTCAAAGTGAGTTTTCAGTCAAGTTTCAACCTGAAAGCATAGAAAGATGCATAAACTTGAAGTTACAGCTTGATTTCAGTGAGTTTTCATCAAAATACAGGAGTTCTGCATGAAGTGTTCATTTTGGCCTTCTCTCGCTGAGAAAACGCTATTTGTGACCTGCGACACAGAACAGCCATAACTTTTGTTCAAAGTGAGTTTTCAGTCAAGTTTCAACCTGAAAGCATAGAAAGATGCATAAACTTGAAGTTACAGCTTGATTTCAGTGAGTTTTCATCAAAATACAGGAGTTTTGCACGAAGTGTTCATTTTGGCCTTCTCTCGCTGAGAAAACGCTATTTGTGACCTGTGATACAAAAATGCCATAACTTTTGTTCAAAGTGAGTTTTCAGTCAAGTTTCAACCTGAAAGCATAGAAAGATGCATAAACTTGAAGTTACAGCTTGATTTCAGTGAGTTTTCATCAAAATACAGGAGTTCTGCATGAAGTGTTCATTTTGGCCTTCTCTAGCTGAGAAAACACTATTTGTGACCTGTGATACAAAAATGCCATAACTTTTGTTCAAAGTGAGTTTTCTGTCAAGTTTCAACCTGAAAGCATAGAAAGATGCATAAACTTGAAGTTACAGCTTGATTTCAGTGAGTTTTCATCAAAATACAGGAGTTCTGCATGAAGTGTTCATTTTGGCCTTCTCTCGCTGAGAAAACACTATTTGTGACCTGTGATACAAAAATGCCATAACTTTTGTTCAAAGTGAGTTTTCAGTCAAGTTTCAACCTGAAAGCATAGAAAGATGCATAAACTTGAAGTTACAGCTTGATTTCAGTGAGTTTTCATCAAAATACAGGAGTTCTGCATGAAGTGTTCATTTTGGCCTTCTCTCGCTGAGAAAACACTATTTGTGACCTGTGATTCAAAAATGCCATAACTTTTGTTCAAAGTGAGTTTTCAGTCAAGTTTCAACCTGAAAGCATAGAAAGATGCATAAACTTGAAGTTACAGCTTGATTTCAGTGAGTTTTCATCAAAATACAGGAGTTCTGCATGAAGTGTTCATTTTGGCCTTCTCTCGCTGAGAAAACGCTATTTGTGACCTGCGACACAGAACAGCCATAACTTTTGTTCAAAGTGAGTTTTCTGTCAAGTTTCAACCTGAAAGCATAGAAAGATGCATAAACTTGAAGTTACAGCTTGATTTCAGTGAGTTTTCATCAAAATACAGTAGTTCTGCATGAAGTGTTCATTTTGGCCTTCTCTCGCTGAGAAAACACTATTTGTGACCTGTGATACAAAAATGCCATAACTTTTGTTCAAAGTGAGTTTTCAGTCAAGTTTCAACCTGAAAGCATAGAAAGATGCATAAACTTGAAGTTACAGCTTGATTTCAGTGAGTTTTCATCAAAATACAGGAGTTCTGCATGAAGTGTTCATTTTGGCCTTCTCTCGCTGAGAAAACACTATTTGTGACCTGTGATACAAAAATGCCATAACTTTTGTTCAAAGTGAGTTTTCAGTCAAGTTTCAACCTGAAAGCATAGAAAGATGCATAAACTTGAAGTTACAGCTTGATTTCAGTGAGTTTTCATCAAAATACAGGAGTTCTGCATGAAGTGTTCATTTTGGCCTTCTCTCGCTGAGAAAACACTATTTGTGATCTGTGATACAAAAATGCCATAACTTTTGTTCAAAGTGAGTTTTCAGTGAAGTTTCAACCTGAAAGCATAGAAAGATGCATAAACTTGAAGTTACAGCTTGATTTCAGTGAGTTTTCTTCAAAATACAGGAGTTTTGCATGAAGTGTTCATTTTGGCCTTCTCTCGCTGAGAAAACGCTATTTGTGACCTGTGATACAAAAATGCCATAACTTTTGTTCAAAGTGAGTTTTCAGTCAAGTTTCAACCTGAAAGCATAGAAAGATGCATAAACTTGAAGTTACAGCTTGATTTCAGTGAGTTTTCATCAAAATACAGGAGTTCTGCATGAAGTGTTCATTTTGGCCTTCTCTCGCTGAGAAAACACTATTTTTGACCTTTGATTCAAAAATGCCATAACTTTTGTTTAAAGTGAGTTTTCAGTCAAGTTTCAACCTGAAAGCATAGAAAGATGCATATTCTTGAAGTTACAGCTTTATTTCAGTGAGTTTTCATCAAAATACAGAAGTTCTGCATGAAGTGTTCATTTTGGCCTTCTCTCGCTGAGAAAACACTATTTGTGACCTGTGATACAAAAATGCCATAACTTTTGTTCAAAGTGAGTTTTCAGTCAAGTTTCAACCTGAAAGCATAGAAAGATGCATAAACTTGAAGTTACAGCTTGATTTCAGTGAGTTTTCATCAAAATACAGGAGTTCTGCATGAAGTGTTCATTTTGGCCTTCTCTCGCTGAGAAAACACTATTTGTGACCTGTGATACAAAAATGCCATAACTTTTGTTCAAAGTGAGTTTTCAGTCAAGTTTCAACCTGAAAGCATAGAAAGATGCATAAACTTGAAGTTACAGCTTGATTTCAGTGAGTTTTCATCAAAATACAGGAGTTCTGCATGAAGTGTTCATTTTGGCCTTCTCTCGCTGAGAAAACACTATTTGTGACCTGTGATACAAAAATGCCATAACTTTTGTTCAAAGTGAGTTTTCAGTCAAGTTTCAACCTGAAAGCATAGAAAGATGCATAAACTTGAAGTTACAGCTTGATTTCAGTGAGTTTTCATCAAAATACAGGAGTTCTGCATGAAGTGTTCATTTTGGCCTTCTCTCGCTGAGAAAACACTATTTGTGATCTGTGATACAAAAATGCCATAACTTTTGTTCAAAGTGAGTTTTCAGTCAAGTTTCAACCTGAAAGCATAGAAAGATGCATAAACTTGAAGTTACAGCTTGATTTCAGTGAGTTTTCTTCAAAATACAGGAGTTTTGCATGAAGTGTTCATTTTGGCCTTCTCTCGCTGAGAAAACGCTATTTGTGACCTGTGATACAAAAATGCCATAACTTTTGTTCAAAGTGAGTTTTCAGTCAAGTTTCAACCTGAAAGCATAGAAAGATGCATAAACTTGAAGTTACAGCTTGATTTCAGTGAGTTTTCATCAAAATACAGGAGTTCTGCATGAAGTGTTCATTTTGGCCTTCTCTCGCTGAGAAAACACTATTTTTGACCTCTGATTCAAAAATGCCATAACTTTTGTTCAAAGTGAGTTTTCAGTCAAGTTTCAACCTGAAAGCATAGAAAGATGCATATTCTTGAAGTTACAGCTTTATTTCAGTGAGTTTTCATCAAAATACAGGAGTTCTGCATGAAGTGTTCATTTTGGCCTTCTCTCGCTGAGAAAACACTATTTGTGACCTGTGATACAAAAATGCCATAACTTTTGTTCAAAGTGAGTTTTCAGTCAAGTTTCAACCTGAAAGCATAGAAAGATGCATAAACTTGAAGTTACAGCTTGATTTCAGTGAGTTTTCATCAAAATACAGGAGTTCTGCATGAAGTGTTCATTTTGGCCTTCTCTCGCTGAGAAAACGCTATTTGTGACCTGTGATACAAAAATGCCATAACTTTTGTTCAAAGTTAGTTGTCAGTCAAGTTTCAACCTGAAAGCATAGAAAGATGCATAAACTTGAAGTTACAGCTTGATTTCAGTGAGTTTTCATCAAAATACAGGAGTTCTGCATGAAGTGTTCATTTTGGCCTTCTCTCGCTGAGAAAACACTATTTGTGACCTGTGATACAAAAATGCCATAACTTTTGTTCAAAGTGAGTTTTCAGTCAAGTTTCAACCTGAAAGCATAGAAAGATGCATAAACTTGAAGTTACAGCTTGATTTCAGTGAGTTTTCATCAAAATACAGGAGTTCTGCATGAAGTGTTCATTTTGGCCTTCTCTCGCTGAGAAAACACTATTTGTGACCTGTGATACAAAAATGCCATAACTTTTGTTCAAAGTGAGTTTTCAGTCAAGTTTCAACCTGAAAGCATAGAAAGATGCATAAACTTGAAGTTACAGCTTGATTTCAGTGAGTTTTCATCAAAATACAGGAGTTTTGCACGAAGTGTTCATTTTGGCCTTCTCTCGCTGAGAAAACGCTATTTGTGACCTGTGATACAAAAATGCCATAACTTTTGTTCAAAGTGAGTTTTCAGTCAAGTTTCAACCTGAAAGCATAGAAAGATGCATAAACTTGAAGTTACAGCTTGATTTCAGTGAGTTTTCATCAAAATACAGGAGTTCTGCATGAAGTGTTCATTTTGGCCTCCTCTCGCTGAGATAATACTATTTGTGACCTGTGATACAAAAATGCCATAACATTTATTCAAAGTGAGTTTTCAGTCAAGTTTCAACCTGAAAGCATAGAAAGATGCATAAACTTGAAGTTACAGCTTGATTTCAGTGAGTTTTCATCAAAATACAGGAGTTCTGCATGAAGTGTTCATTTTGGCCTTCTCTCGCTGAGAAAACGCTATTTGTGACCTGCGACACAGAACAGCCATAACTTTTGTTCAAAGTGAGTTTTCAGTCAAGTTTCAACCTGAAAGCATAGAAAGATGCATAAACTTGAAGTTACAGCTTGATTTCAGTGAGTTTTCATCAAAATACAGGAGTTTTGCACGAAGTGTTCATTTTGGCCTTCTCTCGCTGAGAAAACGCTATTTGTGACCTGTGATACAAAAATGCCATAACTTTTGTTCAAAGTGAGTTTTCAGTCAAGTTTCAACCTGAAAGCATAGAAAGATGCATAAACTTGAAGTTACAGCTTGATTTCAGTGAGTTTTCATCAAAATACAGGAGTTCTGCATGAAGTGTTCATTTTGGCCTTCTCTAGCTGAGAAAACACTATTTGTGACCTGTGATACAAAAATGCCATAACTTTTGTTCAAAGTGAGTTTTCTGTCAAGTTTCAACCTGAAAGCATAGAAAGATGCATAAACTTGAAGTTACAGCTTGATTTCAGTGAGTTTTCATCAAAATACAGGAGTTCTGCATGAAGTGTTCATTTTGGCCTTCTCTCGCTGAGAAAACACTATTTGTGACCTGTGATACAAAAATGCCATAACTTTTGTTCAAAGTGAGTTTTCAGTCAAGTTTCAACCTGAAAGCATAGAAAGATGCATAAACTTGAAGTTACAGCTTGATTTCAGTGAGTTTTCATCAAAATACAGGAGTTCTGCATGAAGTGTTCATTTTGGCCTTCTCTCGCTGAGAAAACACTATTTGTGACCTGTGATTCAAAAATGCCATAACTTTTGTTCAAAGTGAGTTTTCAGTCAAGTTTCAACCTGAAAGCATAGAAAGATGCATAAACTTGAAGTTACAGCTTGATTTCAGTGAGTTTTCATCAAAATACAGGAGTTCTGCATGAAGTGTTCATTTTGGCCTTCTCTCGCTGAGAAAACGCTATTTGTGACCTGCGACACAGAACAGCCATAACTTTTGTTCAAAGTGAGTTTTCTGTCAAGTTTCAACCTGAAAGCATAGAAAGATGCATAAACTTGAAGTTACAGCTTGATTTCAGTGAGTTTTCATCAAAATACAGTAGTTCTGCATGAAGTGTTCATTTTGGCCTTCTCTCGCTGAGAAAACACTATTTGTGACCTGTGATACAAAAATGCCATAACTTTTGTTCAAAGTGAGTTTTCAGTCAAGTTTCAACCTGAAAGCATAGAAAGATGCATAAACTTGAAGTTACAGCTTGATTTCAGTGAGTTTTCATCAAAATACAGGAGTTCTGCATGAAGTGTTCATTTTGGCCTTCTCTCGCTGAGAAAACACTATTTGTGACCTGTGATACAAAAATGCCATAACTTTTGTTCAAAGTGAGTTTTCAGTCAAGTTTCAACCTGAAAGCATAGAAAGATGCATAAACTTGAAGTTACAGCTTGATTTCAGTGAGTTTTCATCAAAATACAGGAGTTCTGCATGAAGTGTTCATTTTGGCCTTCTCTCGCTGAGAAAACACTATTTGTGATCTGTGATACAAAAATGCCATAACTTTTGTTCAAAGTGAGTTTTCAGTGAAGTTTCAACCTGAAAGCATAGAAAGATGCATAAACTTGAAGTTACAGCTTGATTTCAGTGAGTTTTCTTCAAAATACAGGAGTTTTGCATGAAGTGTTCATTTTGGCCTTCTCTCGCTGAGAAAACGCTATTTGTGACCTGTGATACAAAAATGCCATAACTTTTGTTCAAAGTGAGTTTTCAGTCAAGTTTCAACCTGAAAGCATAGAAAGATGCATAAACTTGAAGTTACAGCTTGATTTCAGTGAGTTTTCATCAAAATACAGGAGTTCTGCATGAAGTGTTCATTTTGGCCTTCTCTCGCTGAGAAAACACTATTTTTGACCTTTGATTCAAAAATGCCATAACTTTTGTTTAAAGTGAGTTTTCAGTCAAGTTTCAACCTGAAAGCATAGAAAGATGCATATTCTTGAAGTTACAGCTTTATTTCAGTGAGTTTTCATCAAAATACAGAAGTTCTGCATGAAGTGTTCATTTTGGCCTTCTCTCGCTGAGAAAACACTATTTGTGACCTGTGATACAAAAATGCCATAACTTTTGTTCAAAGTGAGTTTTCAGTCAAGTTTCAACCTGAAAGCATAGAAAGATGCATAAACTTGAAGTTACAGCTTGATTTCAGTGAGTTTTCATCAAAATACAGGAGTTCTGCATGAAGTGTTCATTTTGGCCTTCTCTCGCTGAGAAAACACTATTTGTGACCTGTGATACAAAAATGCCATAACTTTTGTTCAAAGTGAGTTTTCAGTCAAGTTTCAACCTGAAAGCATAGAAAGATGCATAAACTTGAAGTTACAGCTTGATTTCAGTGAGTTTTCATCAAAATACAGGAGTTTTGCACGAAGTGTTCATTTTGGCCTTCTCTCGCTGAGAAAACGCTATTTGTGACCTGTGATACAAAAATGCCATAACTTTTGTTCAAAGTGAGTTTTCAGTCAAGTTTCAACCTGAAAGCATAGAAAGATGCATAAACTTGAAGTTACAGCTTGATTTCAGTGAGTTTTCATCAAAATACAGGAGTTCTGCATGAAGTGTTCATTTTGGCCTCCTCTCGCTGAGATAATACTATTTGTGACCTGTGATACAAAAATGCCATAACATTTATTCAAAGTGAGTTTTCAGTCAAGTTTCAACCTGAAAGCATAGAAAGATGCATAAACTTGAAGTTACAGCTTGATTTCAGTGAGTTTTCATCAAAATACAGGAGTTCTGCATGAAGTGTTCATTTTGGCCTTCTCTCGCTGAGAAAACGCTATTTGTGACCTGCGACACAGAACAGCCATAACTTTTGTTCAAAGTGAGTTTTCTGTCAAGTTTCAACCTGAAAGCATAGAAAGATGCATAAACTTGAAGTTACAGCTTGATTTCAGTGAGTTTTCATCAAAATACAGGAGTTCTGCATGAAGTGTTCATTTTGGCCTTCTCTCGCTGAGAAAACGCTATTTGTGACCTGCGACACAGAACAGCCATAACTTTTGTTCAAAGTGAGTTTTCTGTCAAGTTTCAACCTGAAAGCATAGAAAGATGCATAAACTTGAAGTTACAGCTTGATTTCAGTGAGTTTTCATCAAAATACAGGAGTTCTGCATGAAGTGTTCATTTTGGCCTTCTCTCGCTGAGAAAACACTATTTGTGACCTGTGATACAAAAATGCCATAACTTTTGTTCAAAGTGAGTTTTCAGTCAAGTTTCAACCTGAAAGCATAGAAAGATGCATAAACTTGAAGTTACAGCTTGATTTCAGTGAGTTTTCATCAAAATACAGGAGTTCTGCATGAAGTGTTCATTTTGGCCTTCTCTCGCTGAGAAAACACTATTTGTGACCTGTGATACAAAAATGCCATAACTTTTGTTCAAAGTGAGTTTTCAGTCAAGTTTCAACCTGAAAGCATAGAAAGATGCATAAACTTGAAGTTACAGCTTGATTTCAGTGAGTTTTCATCAAAATACAGGAGTTCTGCATGAAGTGTTCATTTTGGCCTTCTCTCGCTGAGAAAACACTATTTGTGACCTGTGATACAAAAATGCCATAACTTTTGTTCAAAGTGAGTTTTCAGTCAAGTTTCAACCTGAAAGCATAGAAAGATGCATAAACTTGAAGTTACAGCTTGATTTCAGTGAGTTTTCATCAAAATACAGGAGTTCTGCATGAAGTGTTCATTTTGGCCTTCTCTCGCTGAGAAAACGCTATTTGTGACCTGTGGTACAAAAATGCCATAACTTTTGTTCAAAGTGAGTTTTCAGTCAAGTTTCAACCTGAAAGCATAGAAAGATGCATAAACTTGAAGTTACAGCTTGATTTCAGTGAGTTTTCATCAAAATACAGGAGTTCTGCATGAAGTGTTCATTTTGGCCTTCTCTCGCTGAGAAAACACTATTTGTGACCTGTGATACAAAAATGCCATAACTTTTGTTCAAAGTGAGTTTTCAGTCAAGTTTCAACCTGAAAGCATAGAAAGATGCATAAACTTGAAGTTACAGCTTGATTTCAGTGAGTTTTCATCAAAATACAGGAGTTCTGCATGAAGTGTTCATTTTGGCCTTCTCTCGCTGAGAAAACACTATTTGTGACCTGTGATACAAAAATGCCATAACTTTTGTTCAAAGTGAGTTTTCAGTCAAGTTTCAACCTGAAAGCATAGAAAGATGCATAAACTTGAAGTTACAGCTTGATTTCAGTGAGTTTTCATCAAAATACAGGAGTTTTGCACGAAGTGTTCATTTTGGCCTTCTCTCGCTGAGAAAACACTATTTGTGACCTGTGATACAAAAATGCCATAACTTTTGTTCAAAGTGAGTTTTCAGTCAAGTTTCAACCTGAAAGCATAGAAAGATGCATAAACTTGAAGTTACAGCTTGATTTCAGTGAGTTTTCATCAAAATACAGGAGTTCTGCATGAAGTGTTCATTTTGGCCTTCTCTCGCTGAGAAAACACTATTTGTGACCTGTGATACAAAAATGCCATAACTTTTGTTCAAAGTGAGTTTTCAGTCAAGTTTCAACCTGAAAGCATAGAAAGATGCATAAACTTGAAGTAACAGCTTGATTTCAGTGAGTTTTCATCAAATACAGGAGTTCTGCATGAAGTGTTCATTTTGGCCTTCTCTCGCTGAGAAAACACTATTTGTGACCTGTGATACAAAAATGCCATAACTTTGTTCAAAGTGAGTTTTCAGTCAAGTTTAAACCTGAAAGCATAGAAAGATACATAAACTTGAAGTTACAGCTTGATTTCAGTGAGTTTTCATCAAAATACAGGAGTTCTGCATGAAGTGTTCATTTTGGCCTTCTCTCGCTGAGAAAACACTATTTGTGACCTGTGATACAAAAATGCCATAACTTTTGTTCAAAGTGAGTTTTCAGTCAAGTTTCAATCTGAAAGCATAGAAAGATGCATAAACTTGAAGTTACAGCTTGATTTCAGTGAGTTTTCATCAAAATACAGGAGTTCTGCATGAAGTGTTCATTTTGGCCTTCTCTCGCTGAGAAAACACTATATGTGACCTGTGATACAAAAATGCCATAACTTTTGTTCAAAGTGAGTTTTCAGTCAAGTTTCAACCTGAAAGCATAGAAAGATGCATAAACTTGAAGTTACAGCTTGATTTCAGTGAGTTTTCATCAAAATACAGGAGTTCTGCATGAAGTGTTCATTTTGGCCTTCTCTCGCTGAGAAAACACTATTTGTGACCTGTGATACAAAAATGCCATAACTTTTGTTCAAAGTGAGTTTTCAGTCAAGTTTCAACCTGAAAGCATAGAAAGATGCATAAACTTGAAGTTACAGCTTGATTTCAGTGAGTTTTCATCAAAATACAGGAGTTCTGCATGAAGTGTTCATTTTGGCCTTCTCTCGCTGAGAAAACACTATTTGTGACCTGTGATACAAAAATGCCATAACTTTTGTTCAAAGTGAGTTTTCAGTCAAGTTTCAACCTGAAAGCATAGAAAGATGCATAAACTTGAAGTTACAGCTTGATTTCAGTGAGTTTTCATCAAAATACAGGAGTTCTGCATGAAGTGTTCATTTTGGCCTTCTCTCGCTGAGAAAACACTATTTGTGACCTATGATACAAAAATGCCATAACTTTTGTTCAAAGTGAGTTTTCAGTCAAGTTTCAACCTGAAAGCATAGAAAGATGCACAAACTCTAAGTTACAGCTTGATTTCAGTGAGTTTTCATCAAAATACAGGAGTTCTGCATGAAGTGTTCATTTTGGCCTTCTCTCGCTGAGAAAACACTATTTGTGACCTGTGATACAAAAATGCCATAACTTTTGTTCAAAGTGAGTTTTCAGTCAAGTTTCAATCTGAAAGCATAGAAAGATGCATAAACTTGAAGTTACAGCTTGATTTCAGTGAGTTTTCATCAAATACAGGAGTTCTGCATGAAGTGTTCATTTTGGCCTTCTCTCGCTGAGAAAACACTATTTGTGACCTGTGATACAAAAATGCCATAACTTTTGTTCAAAGTGAGTTTTCAGTCAAGTTTCAACCTGAAAGCATAGAAAGATGCATAAACTTGAAGTTACAGCTTGATTTCAGTGAGTTTTCATCAAAATACAGGAGTTCTGCATGAAGTGTTCATTTTGGCCTTCTCTCGCTGACAAAACACTATTTCTGACTGTGATACAAAAATGCCATAACTTTTGTTCAAAGTGAGTTTTCAGTCATGTTTCAACCTGAAAGCATAGAAAGATGCATAAACTTGAAGTAACAGCTTGATTTCAGTGAGTTTTCATCAAAATACAGGAGTTCTGCATGAAGTGTTCATTTTGGCCTTCTCTCGCTGAGAAAACACTATTTGTGACCTGTGATACAAAAATGCCATAACTTTTGTTCAAAGTGAGTTTTCAGTCAAGTTTCAACCTGAAAGCATAGAAAGATGCATAAACTTGAAGTTACAGCTTGATTTCAGTGAGTTTTCATCAAAATACAGGAGTTCTGCATGAAGTGTTCATTTTGGCCTTCTCTCGCTGAGAAAACACTATTTGTGACCTGTGATACAAAAATGCCATAACTTTTGTTCAAAGTGAGTTTTCAGTCAAGTTTCAACCTGAAAGCATAGAAAGATGCATAAACTTGAAGTTACAGCTTGATTTCAGTGAGTTTTCATCAAATACAGGAGTTCTGCATGAAGTGTTCATTTTGGCCTTCTCTCGCTGAGAAAACACTATTTGTGACCTGTGACACAAAAATGCCATAACTTTTGTTCAAAGTGAGTTTTCAGTGAAGTTTCAACCTGAAAGCATAGAAAGATGCATCAACTTGAAGATACAGCTTGATTTCAGTGAGTTTTCATCAAAATACAGGAGTTCTGCATGAAGTGTTCATTTTGGCCTTCTCTCGCTGAGAAAACACTATTTGTGACCTATGATACAAAATGCCATAACTTTTGTTCAAAGTGAGTTTTCAGTCAAGTTTCAACCTGAAAGCATAGAAAGATGCACAAACTCTAAGTTACAGCTTGATTTCAGTGAGTTTTCATCAAAATACAGGAGTTCTGCATGAAGTGTTCATTTTGGCTTCTCTCGCTGAGAAAACACTATTTGTGACCTGTGATACAAAAATGCCATAACTTTTGTTCAAAGTGAGTTTTCAGTCAAGTTTCAATCTGAAAGCATAGAAAGATGCATAAACTTGAAGTTACAGCTTGATTTCAGTGAGTTTTCATCAAAATACAGGAGTTCTGCATGAAGTGTTCATTTTGGCCTTCTCTCGCTGAGAAAACACTATTTGTGACCTGTGATACAAAAATGCCATAACTTTTGTTCAAAGTGAGTTTTCAGTCAAGTTTCAACCTGAAAGCATAGAAAGATGCATAAACTTGAAGTTACAGCTTGATTTCAGTGAGTTTTCATCAAAATACAGGAGTTCTGCATGAAGTGTTCATTTTGGCCTTCTCTCGCTGACAAAACACTATTTCTGAACTGTGATACAAAAATGCCATAACTTTTGTTCAAAGTGAGTTTTCAGTCATGTTTCAACCTGAAAGCATAGAAAGATGCATAAACTTGAAGTAACAGCTTGATTTCAGTGAGTTTTCATCAAAATACAGGAGTTCTGCATGAAGTGTTCATTTTGGCCTTCTCTCGCTGAGAAAACACTATTTGTGACCTGTGATACAAAAATGCCATAACTTTTGTTCAAAGTGAGTTTTCAGTCAAGTTTCAACCTGAAAGCATAGAAAGATGCATAAACTGAAGTTACAGCTTGATTTCAGTGAGTTTTCATCAAAATACAGGAGTTCTGCATGAAGTGTTCATTTTGGCCTTCTCTCGCTGAGAAAACACTATTTGTGACCTGTGATACAAAAATGCCATAACTTTTGTTCAAAGTGAGTTTTCAGTCAAGTTTCAACCTGAAAGCATAGAAAGATGCATAAACTTGAAGTTACAGCTTGATTTCAGTGAGTTTTCATCAAAATACAGGAGTTCTGCATGAAGTGTTCATTTTGGCCTTCTCTCGCTGAGAAAACACTATTTGTGACCTGTGACACAAAAATGCCATAACTTTTGTTCAAAGTGAGTTTTCAGTGAAGTTTCAACCTGAAAGCATAGAAAGATGCATCAACTTGAAGATACAGCTGATTTCAGTGAGTTTTCATCAAAATACAGGAGTTCTGCATGAAGTGTTCATTTTGGCCTTCTCTCGCTGAGAAAACACTATTTCTGACCTGTGATACAAAAATGCCATAACTTTTGTTCAAAGTGAGTTTTCAGTCAAGTTTCAACCTGAAAGCATAGAAAGATGCATAAACTTGAAGTTACAGCTTGATTTCAGTGAGTTTTCATCAAAATACAGGAGTTCTGCATGAAGTGTTCATTTTGGCCTTCTCTCGCTGAGAAAACACTATTTGTGACCTGTGATACAAAAATGCCATAACTTTTGTTCAAAGTGAGTTTTCAGTGAAGTTTCAACCTGAAAGCATAGAAAGATGCACAAACTTGAAGTTACAGCTTGATTTCAGTGAGTTTTCATCAAATACAGGAGTTCTGCATGAAGTGTTCATTTTGGCCTTCTCTCGATGAGAAAACACTATTTGTGACCTATGATACAAAAATGCCATAACTTTTGTTCAAAGTGAGTTTTCAGTCAAGTTTCAACCTGAAAGCATAGAAAGATGCATAAACTTGAAGTTACAGCTTGATTTCAGTGAGTTTTCATCAAATACAGGAGTTCTGCATGAAGTGTTCATTTTGGCCTTCTCTCGCTGAGAAAACACTATTTGTGACCTATGATACAAAAATGCCATAACTTTTGTTCAAAGTGAGTTTTCAGTCAAGTTTCAACCTGAAAGCATAGAAAGATGAATAAACTTGAAGTTACAGCTTGATTTCAGTGAGTTTCCATCAAAATACAGGAGTTCTGCATGAAGTGTTCATTTTGCCTTCTCTCGCTGAGAAAACACTATTTGTGACCTGTGATACAAAAATGCCATAACTTTTGTTCAAAGTGAGTTTTCAGTCAAGTTTCAATCTGAAAGCATAGAAAGATGCATAAACTTGAAGTTACAGCTTGATTTCAGTGAGTTTTCATCAAAATACAGGAGTTCTGCATGAAGTGTTCATTTGGCCTTCTCTCGCTGAGAAACACTATTTGTGACCTGTGATACAAAAATGCCATAACTTTTGTTCAAAGTGAGTTTTCAGTCAAGTTTCAACCTGAAAGCATAGAAAGATGCATAAACTTGAAGTTACAGCTTGATTTCAGTGAGTTTTCATCAAAATACAGGAGTTTTGCACGAAGTGTTCATTTTGGCCTTCTCTCGCTGAGAAAACACTATTTGTGACCTGTGATACAAAAATGCCATAACTTTTGTTCAAAGTGAGTTTTCAGTCAAGTTTCAACCTGAAAGCATAGAAAGATGCATAAACTTGAAGTTACAGCTTGATTTCAGTGAGTTTTCATCAAAATACAGGAGTTCTGCATGAAGTGTTCATTTTGGCCTTCTCTCGCTGAGAAAACACTATTTGTGACCTGTGATACAAAAATGCCATAACTTTTGTTCAAAGTGAGTTTTCAGTCAAGTTTCAACCTGAAAGCATAGAAAGATGCATAAACTTGAAGTAACAGCTTGATTTCAGTGAGTTTCATCAAAATACAGGAGTTCTGCATGAAGTGTTCATTTTGGCCTTCTCTCGCTGAGAAACACTATTTGTGACCTGTGATACAAAAATGCCATAACTTTTGTTCAAAGTGAGTTTTCAGTCAAGTTTAAACCTGAAAGCATAGAAAGATACATAAACTTGAAGTTACAGCTTGATTCAGTGAGTTTTCATCAAAATAAAGGAGTTCTGCATGAAGTGTTCATTTGGCCTTCTCTCGCTGAGAAAACACTATTTGTGACCTGTGATACAAAAATGCCATAACTTTTGTTCAAAGTGAGTTTCAGTCAAGTTTCAATCTGAAAGCATAGAAAGATGCATAAACTTGAAGTTACAGCTTGATTTCAGTGAGTTTTCATCAAAATACAGGAGTTCTGCATGAAGTGTTCATTTTGGCCTTCTCTCGCTGAGAAAACACTATATGTGACCTGTGATACAAAAATGCCATAACTTTGTTCAAAGTGAGTTTTCAGTCAAGTTTCAACCTGAAAGCATAGAAAGATGCATAAACTTGAAGTTACAGCTTGATTTCAGTGAGTTTTCATCAAAATACAGGAGTTCTGCATGAAGTGTTCATTTTGGCCTTCTCTCGCTGAGAAAACACTATTTGTGACCTGTGATACAAAAATGCCATAACTTTTGTTCAAAGTGAGTTTTCAGTCAAGTTTCAACCTGAAAGCATAGAAAGATGCATAAACTTGAAGTTACAGCTTGATTTCAGTGAGTTTTCATCAAAATACAGGAGTTCTGCATGAAGTGTTCATTTTGGCCTTCTCTCGCTGAGAAAACACTATTTGTGACCTGTGATACAAAAATGCCATAACTTTTGTTCAAAGTGAGTTTTCAGTCAAGTTTCAACCTGAAAGCATAGAAAGATGCATAAACTTGAAGTTACAGCTTGATTTCAGTGAGTTTTCATCAAAATACAGGAGTTCTGCATGAAGTGTTCATTTTGGCCTTCTCTCGCTGAGAAAACACTATTTGTGACCTATGATACAAAAATGCCATAACTTTTGTTCAAAGTGAGTTTTCAGTCAAGTTTCAACCTGAAAGCATAGAAAGATGCACAAACTCTAAGTTACAGCTTGATTTCAGTGAGTTTTCATCAAAATACAGGAGTTCTGCATGAAGTGTTCATTTTGGCCTTCTCTCGCTGAGAAAACACTATTTGTGACCTGTGATACAAAAATGCCATAACTTTGTTCAAAGTGAGTTTTCAGTCAAGTTTCAATCTGAAAGCATAGAAAGATGCATAAACTTGAAGTTACAGCTTGATTTCAGTGAGTTTTCATCAAAATACAGGAGTTCTGCATGAAGTGTTCATTTTGGCCTTCTCTCGCTGAGAAAACACTATTTGTGACCTGTGATACAAAAATGCCATAACTTTTGTTCAACGTGAGTTTTCAGTCAAGTTTCAACCTGAAAGCATAGAAAGATGCATAAACTTGAAGTTACAGCTTGATTTCAGTGAGTTTTCATCAAAATACAGGAGTTCTGCATGAAGTGTTCATTTTGGCCTTCTCTCGCTGACAAAACACTATTTCTGAACTGTGATACAAAAATGCCATAACTTTTGTTCAAAGTGAGTTTTCAGTCATGTTTCAACCTGAAAGCATAGAAAGATGCATAAACTTGAAGTAACAGCTTGATTTCAGTGAGTTTTCATCAAAATACAGGAGTTCTGCATGAAGTGTTCATTTTGGCCTTCTCTCGCTGAGAAAACACTATTTGTGACCTGTGATACAAAAATGCCATAACTTTTGTTCAAAGTGAGTTTTCAGTCAAGTTTCACCTGAAAGCATAGAAAGATGCATAAACTTGAAGTTACAGCTTGATTCAGTGAGTTTCATCAAAATACAGGAGTTCTGCATGAAGTGTTCATTTTGGCCTTCTCTCGCTGAGAAAACACTATTTGTGACCTGTGATACAAAAATGCCATAACTTTTGTTCAAAGTGAGTTTTCAGTCAAGTTTCAAACTGAAAGCATAGAAAGATGCATAAACTTGAAGTTACAGCTTGATTTCAGTGAGTTTTCATCAAAATACAGGAGTTCTGCATGAAGTGTTCATTTTGGCCTTCTCTCGCTGAGAAAACACTATTTGTGACCTGTGACACAAAAATGCCATAACTTTTGTTCAAAGTGAGTTTTCAGTCAAGTTTCAACCTGAAAGCATACAAAGATGCATCAACTTGAAGATACAGCTTGATTTCAGTGAGTTTTCATCAAAATACAGGAGTTCTGCATGAAGTGTTCATTTTGGCCTTCTCTCGCTGAGAAACACACTATTCTGACCTGTGATACAAAAATGCCATAACTTTTGTTCAAAGTGAGTTTTCAGTCAAGTTTCAATCTGAAAGCATAGAAAGATGCATAAACTTGAAGTTACAGCTTGATTTCAGTGAGTTTTCATCAAAATACAGGAGTTCTGCATGAAGTGTTCATTTTGGCCTTCTCTCGCTGAGAAAACACTATATGTGACCTGTGATACAAAAATGCCATAACTTTTGTTCAAAGTGAGTTTTCAGTCAAGTTTCAACCTGAAAGCATAGAAAGATGCATAAACTTGAAGTTACAGCTTGATTTCAGTGAGTTTTCATCAAAATACAGGAGTTCTGCATGAAGTGTTCATTTTGGCCTTCTCTCGCTGAGAAAACACTATTTGTGACCTGTGATACAAAAATGCCATAACTTTTGTTCAAAGTGAGTTTTCAGTGAAGTTTCAACCTGAAAGCATAGAAAGATGCACAAACTTGAAGTTACAGCTTGATTTCAGTGAGTTTTCATCAAAATACAGGAGTTCTGCATGAAGTGTTCATTTTGGCCTTCTCTCGATGAGAAAACACTATTTGTGACCTATGATACAAAAATGCCATAACTTTTGTTCAAAGTGAGTTTTCAGTCAAGTTTCAACCTGAAAGCATAGAAAGATGCATAAACTTGAAGTTACAGCTTGATTTCAGTGAGTTTTCATCAAAATACAGGAGTTCTGCATGAAGTGTTCATTTTGGCCTTCTCTCGCT
Source organism: Aulostomus chinensis (assembly GCF_037954235.1). Classification (NCBI taxonomy): domain Eukaryota; kingdom Metazoa; phylum Chordata; class Actinopteri; order Syngnathiformes; family Aulostomidae; genus Aulostomus; species Aulostomus chinensis. Next base: position 33,637 of record NW_028234255.1, read on the forward strand.
GAGAAAACACTATTTGTGACCTATGATACAAAAATGCCATAACTTTTGTTCAAAGTGAGTTTTCAGTCAAGTTTCAACCTGAAAGCATAGAAAGATGAATAAACTTGAAGTTACAGCTTGATTTCAGTGAGTTTCCATCAAAATACAGGAGTTCTGCATGAAGTGTTCATTTTGGCCTTCTCTCGCTGAGAAAACACTATTTGTGACCTGTGATACAAAAAATGCCATAACTTTTGTTCAAAGTGAGTTTTCAGTCAAGTTTCAATCTGAAAGCATAGAAAGATGCATAAACTTGAAGTAACAGCTTGATTTCAGTGAGTTTTCATCAAAATACAGGAGTTCTGCATGAAGTGTTCATTTTGGCCTTCTCTCGCTGAGAAAACACTATTTGTGACCTGTTATACAAAAATGCCATAACTTTTGTTCAAAGTGAGTTTTCAGTCAAGTTTCAACCTGAAAGCATAGAAAGATGCATAAACTTGAAGTTACAGCTTGATTTCAGTGAGTTTTCATCAAAATACAGGAGTTCTGCATGAAGTGTTCATTTTGGCCTTCTCTCGCTGAGAAACACTATTTGTGACCTGTGATACAAAAATGCCATAACTTTTGTTCAAAGTGAGTTTTCAGTCAAGTTTCAACCTGAAAGCATAGAAAGATGCATAAACTTGAAGTTACAGCTTGATTTCAGTGAGTTTTCATCAAAATACAGGAGTTCTGCATGAAGTGTTCATTTTGGCCTTCTCTCGCTGAGAAAACACTATTTGTGACCTGTGATACAAAAATGCCATAACTTTTGTTCAAAGTGAGTTTTCAGTCATGTTTCAACCTGAAAGCATAGAAAGATGCATAAACTTGAAGTAACAGCTTGATTTCAGTGAGTTTTCATCAAAATACAGGAGTTCTGCATGAAGTGTTCATTTGGCCTTCTCTCGCTGAGAAAACACTATTTGTGACCTGTGATACAAAAATGCCATAACTTTTGTTCAAAGTGAGTTTTCAGTCAAGTTTCAACCTGAAAGCATAGAAAGATGCATAAACTTGAAGTTACAGCTTGATTTCAGTGAGTTTTCATCAAAATACAGGAGTTCTGCATGAAGTGTTCATTTTGGCCTTCTCTCGCTGAGAAAACGCTATTTGTGACCTGCGACACAGAACAGCCATAACTTTTGTTCAAAGTGAGTTTTCTGTCAAGTTTCAACCTGAAAGCATAGAAAGATGCATAAACTTGAAGTTACAGCTTGATTTCAGTGAGTTTTCATCAAAATACAGGAGTTCTGCATGAAGTGTTCATTTTGGCCTTCTCTCGCTGAGAAAACACTATTTGTGACCTGTGATACAAAAAGCCATAACTTTTGTTCAAAGTGAGTTTTCTGTCAAGTTTCAACCTGAAAGCATAGAAAGATGCATAAACTTGAAGTTACAGCTTGATTTCAGTGAGTTTTCATCAAAATACAGGAGTTCTGCATGAAGTGTTCATTTTGGCCTTCTCTCGCTGAGAAAACACTATTTTGTGACCTGTGATACAAAATGCCATAACTTTTGTTCAAAGTGAGTTTTCAGTCAAGTTTCAACCTGAAAGCATAGAAAGATGCATAAACTTGAAGTTACAGCTTGATTTCAGTGAGTTTTCATCAAAATACAGGAGTTCTGCATGAAGTGTTCATTTTGGCCTTCTCTCGCTGAGAAAACACTATTTGTGACCTGTGATACAAAAATGCCATAACTTTTGTTCAAAGTGAGTTTTCAGTCAAGTTTCAACCTGAAAGCATAGAAAGATGCATAAACTGAAGTAACAGCTTGATTTCAGTGAGTTTTCATCAAAATACAGGAGTTCTGCATGAAGTGTTCATTTGGCCTTCTCTCGCTGAGAAAACACTATTTGTGACCTGTGATACAAAAATGCCATAACTTTTGTTCAAAGTGAGTTTCAGTCAAGTTTCAACTGAATGCATAGAAAGATTCATAAACTTGAAGTTACAGCTTGATTTCAGTGAGTTTCATCAAAATACAGGAGTTCTGCATGAAGTGTTCATTTTGGCCTTCTCTCGCTGAGAAAACACTATTTGTGACCTGTTATACAAAAATGCCATAACTTTTGTTCAAAGTGAGTTTTCAGTCAAGTTTCAACCTGAAAGCATAGAAAGATGCATAAACTTGAAGTTACAGCTTGATTTCAGTGAGTTTTCATCAAAATACAGGAGTTCTGCATGAAGTGTTCATTTTGGCCTTCTCTCGCTGAGAAAACACTATTGTGACCTGTGACACAAAAATGCCATAACTTTTGTTCAAAGTGAGTTTTCAGTCAAGTTTCAACCTGAAAGCATAGAAAGATGCATCAACTTGAAGTTACAGCTTGATTTCAGTGAGTTTTCATCAAATACAGGAGTTCTGCATGAAGTGTTCATTTTGGCCTTCTCTCGCTGAGAAAACACTATTTCTGACCTGTGATACAAAAAATGCCATCACTTTTGTTCAAAGTGAGTTTTCAGTCAAGTTTCAATCTGAAAGCATAGAAAGATGCATAAACTTGAAGTTACAGCTTGATTTCAGTGAGTTTTCATCAAAATACAGGAGTTCTGCATGAAGTGTTCATTTTGGCCTTCTCTCGCTGAGAAAACACTATATGTGACCTGTGATACAAAAATGCCATAACTTTTGTTCAAAGTGAGTTTTCAGTCAAGTTTCAACCTGAAAGCATAGAAAGATGCATAAACTTGAAGTTACAGCTTGATTTCAGTGAGTTTTCATCAAAATACAGGAGTTCTGCATGAAGTGTTCATTTTGGCCTTCTCTCGCTGAGAAACACTATTTGTGACCTGTGATACAAAAATGCCATAACTTTTGTTCAAAGTGAGTTTTCAGTCAAGTTTCAACTGAAAGCATAGAAAGATGCACAAACTTGAAGTTACAGCTTGATTTCAGTGAGTTTCATCAAAATACAGGAGTTCTGCATGAAGTGTTCATTTTGGCCTTCTCTCGCTTGAGAAAACACTATTTGTGACCTGTGATACAAAAATGCCATAACTTTTGTTCAAAAGTGAGTTTTCAGTCAAGTTTCAACCTGAAAGCATAGAAAGATGCACAAACTTGAAGTTACAGCTTGATTTCAGTGAGTTTTCATCAAAATACAGGAGTTCTGCATGAAGTGTTCATTTTGGCCTTCTCTCGCTGAGAAAACACTATTTGTGACCTGTGATACAAAAATGCCATAACTTTTGTTCAAAGTGAGTTTTCAGTCAAGTTTCAACCTGAAAGCATAGAAAGATGCATAAACTTGAAGTTACAGCTTGATTTCAGTGAGTTTTCATCAAAATACAGGAGTTCTGCATGAAGTGTTCATTTTCGCCTTCTCTCGCTGAGAAAACACTATTTGTGACCTATGATACAAAAATGCCATAACTTTTGTTCAAAGTGAGTTTTCAGTCAGTTTCAACCTGAAAGCATAGAAAGATGCATAAACTTGAAGTAACAGCTTGATTTCAGTGAGTTTCATCAAAATACAGGAGTTCTGCATGAAGTGTTCATTTTGGCCTTCTCTCGCTGAGAAAACACATTTTGTGACCTGTGATACAAAAATGCCATAACTTTTGTTCAAAGTGAGTTTTCAGTCAAGTTTCAATCTGAAAGCATAGAAAGATGCATAAACTTGAAGTTACAGCTTGATTTCAGTGAGTTTTCATCAAAATACAGGAGTTCTGCATGAAGTGTTCATTTTGGCCTTCTCTCGCTGAGAAAACACTATTTGTGACCTGTGATACAAAAATGCCATAACTTTTGTTCCAAAGTGAGTTTTCAGTCAAGTTTCAACCTGAAAGCATAGAAAGATGCATAAACTTGAAGTTACAGCTTGATTTCAGTGAGTTTTTCATCAAAATACAGGAGTTCTGCATGAAGTGTTCATTTTGGCCTTCTCTCGCTGAGAAAACACTATTTGTGACCTGTGATACAAAAATGCCATAACTTTTGTTCAAAGTGAGTTTTCAGTCAAGTTTCAACCTGAAAGCATAGAAAGATGCATAAACTTGAAGTTACAGCTTGATTTCAGTGAGTTTTCATCAAATACAGGAGTTCTGCATGAAGTGTTCATTTTGGCCTTCTCTCGCTGAGAAAACACTATTTGTGACCTGTGATACAAAAATGCCATAACTTTTGTTCAAAGTGAGTTTTCAGTCATGTTTCAACCTGAAAGCATAGAAAGATGCATAAACTTGAAGTTACAGCTTGATTTCAGTGAGTTTTCATCAAATACAGGAGTTCTGCATGAAGTGTTCATTTTGGCCTTCTCTCGCTGAGAAAACACTATTGTGACCTGTGATACAAAAATGCCATAACTTTTGTTCAAAGTGAGTTTTCAGTCAAGTTTCAACCTGAAAGCATAGAAAGATGCATAAACTTGAAGTTACAGCTTGATTTCAGTGAGTTTCATCAAAATACAGGAGTTCTGCATGAAGTGTTCATTTTGGCCTTCTCTCGCTGAGAAAACAGCTATTTGTGACCTGCGACACAGAAAAGCCATAAATTTGTTCAAAGTGAGTTTTCTGTCAAGTTTCAACCTGAAAGCATAGAAAGATGCATAAACTTGAAGTTACAGCTTGATTTCAGTGAGTTTTCATCAAAATACAGGAGTTCTGCATGAAGTGTTCATTTTGGCCTTCTCTCGCTGAGAAAACGCTATTTGTGACCTGCGACACAGAACAGCCATAACTTTTGTTCAAAGTGAGTTTTCTGTCAAGTTTCAACCTGAAAGCATAGAAAGATGCATAAACTTGAAGTTACAGCTTGATTTCAGTGAGTTTTCATCAAAATACAGGAGTTCTGCATGAAGTGTTCATTTTGGCCTTCTCTCGCTGAGAAAACACTATTTGTGACCTGTGATACAAAAATGCCATAACTTTTGTTCAAAGTGAGTTTTCAGTCAAGTTTCAACCTGAAAGCATAGAAAGATGCATAAACTTGAAGTTACAGCTTGATTTCAGTGAGTTTTCATCAAAATACAGGAGTTCTGCATGAAGTGTTCATTTTGGCCTTCTCTCGACTGAGAAAACACTATTTGTGACCTGTGATACAAAAATGCCATAACTTTTGTTCAAAGTGAGTTTTCAGTCAAGTTTCAACCTGAAAGCATAGAAAGATGCATAAACTTGAAGTTACAGCTTGATTTCAGTGAGTTTTCATCAAAATACAGGAGTTCTGCATGAAGTGTTCATTTTGGCCTTCTCTCGCTGAGAAAACACTATTTGTGACCTGTGATACAAAAATGCCATAACTTTTGTTCAAAGTGAGTTTTCAGTCAAGTTTCAACCTGAAAGCATAGAAAGATACATAAACTTGAAGTTACAGCTTGATTTCAGTGAGTTTTCATCAAAATACAGGAGTTCTGCATGAAGTGTTCATTTTGGCCTTCTCTCGCTGAGAAAACACTATTTCTGACCTGTGATACAAAAATGCCATAACTTTTGTTCAAAGTGAGTTTTCAGTCAAGTTTCAATCTGAAGCATAGAAAGATGCATAAACTTGAAGTTACAGCTTGATTTCAGTGAGTTTTCATCAAAATACAGGAGTTCTGCATGAAGTGTTCATTTTGGCCTTCTCTCGCTGAGAAAACACTATATGTGACCTGTGATACAAAAATGCCATAACTTTTGTTCAAAGTGAGTTTTCAGTCAAGTTTCAACCTGAAAGCATAGAAAGATGCATAAACTTGAAGTTACAGCTTGATTTCAGTGAGTTTTCATCAAATACAGGAGTTCTGCATGAAGTGTTCATTTTGGCCTTCTCTCGCTGAGAAAACACTATTTGTGACCTGTGATACAAAAATGCCATAACTTTTGTTCAAAGTGAGTTTTCAGTCAAGTTTCAACCTGAAAGCATAGAAAGATGCATAAACTTGAAGTTACAGCTTGATTTCAGTGAGTTTTCATCAAAATACAGGAGTTCTGCATGAAGTGTTCATTTTGGCCTTCTCTCGCTGAGAAAACACTATTTGTGACCTGTGATACAAAAATGCCATAACTTTTGTTCAAAGTGTGTTTTCAGTCAAGTTTCAACCTGAAAGCATAGAAAGATGCATAAACTTGAAGTACAGCTTGATTCAGTGAGTTTTCATCAAAATACAGGTGTTCTGCATGAAGTGTTCATTTTCGCCTTCTCTCGCTGAGAAACGCTATTTGTGACCTGCGACACAGAACTGCCATAAATTTTGTTCAAAGTGAGTTTTCTGTCAAGTTTCAACCTGAAAGCATAGAAAGATGCATAAACTTGAAGTTACAGCTTGATTTCAGTGAGTTTTCATCAAAATACAGGAGTTCTGCATGAAGTGTCTTTTGGCCTTCTCTCTGCTGAGAAACGCTATTTGTGACCTGCGACACAGAACAGCCATAACTTTTGTTCAAAGTGAGTTTCTGTCAAGTTTCAACCTGAAAGCATAGAAAGATGCATAAACTTGAAGTTACAGCTTGATTTCAGTGAGTTTCATCAAAATACAGGAGTTCTGCATGAAGTGTTCATTTTGGCCTTCTCTCGCTGAGAAAACACTATTTGTGACCTGTGATACAAAAATGCCATAACTTTTGTTCAAAGTGAGTTTTCAGTCAGTTTCAACCTGAAAGCATAGAAAGATGCATAAACTTGAAGTTACAGCTTGATTTCAGTGAGTTTTCATCAAAATACAGGAGTTCTGCATGAAGTGTTCATTTTGGCCTTCTCTCGCTGAGAAAACACTATTGTGACCTGTGATACAAAAATGCCATAACTTTTGTTCAAAGTGAGTTTTCAGTCAAGTTTCAACCTGAAAGCATAGAAAGATGCATAAACTTGAAGTAACAGCTTGATTCAGTGAGTTTTCATCAAAATACAGGAGTTCTGCATGAGTGTTCATTTTGGCCTTCTCTCGCTGAGAAAACACTATTTGTGACCTGTGATACAAAAATGCCATAACTTTTGTTCAGAAGTGGATTTTCAGTCAAGTTTCAACCTGAAAGCATAGAAAGATACATAAACTTGAAGTTACAGCTTGATTTCAGTGAGTTTTCATCAAAATACAGGAGTTCTGCATGAAGTGTTCATTTTGGCCTCTATCGCTGAGATACACATAGTTCTGACCTGTGATACAAAAATGCCATAACTTTGTCAAAAGTGAGTTGTCAGCAGGTTTCAATTTGAAAGCATAGAAAGTGATGCATAAACTTGAAGTTACAGCTTGATTTCAGGAGTTTCATCAAAATACAGGAGTTCTGCATGAAGTGTTCATTTTGGCCTTATCATCGCTTGAGGAAAACACTATAGGTGACCTGGTGATACAAAATTGCCATACCTTTGTTCAAAGTGAGTTTTCAGTCAAGGTTCAACCTGAAAGCATAGAAAGATGCATAAACTTGAAGTTACAGCTTGATTTCAGTGAGTTGTCATCAAAACTACAGGAGTTCTGCATGAAGTGTTCATTTTGGCCTCTCTCGCATGAGAAAACACTATTTGTGACCTGTGTACAAAATGCCATAACTTTTGTTCAAAGTGAGTTTTCAGTCAAGTTTCAACCTGAAAGCATAGAAAGATGCACAAACTTGAAGTTACAGCATTGATTGCATGTGGAGTTTTCATCAAAATTACAGGAGTTCTGCATGAGTGTTCATTTT
>NW_028234256.1:0-40769 GCF_037954235.1 Aulostomus chinensis
TACAAAAATGCCATAACTTTTGTTCAAAGTGAGTTTCAGTCAAGTTTTCAACCTGAAAGCATAGAAAGATGCATAAACTTGAAGTTACAGCTTGATTTCAGTGAGTTTTCATCAAAGATACAGGAGTTCTGCATGAAGTGTTCATTTTGGCCTTCTCTCGCTGAGAAAACACTATTTGTGACCTGTGATACAAAAATGCCATAACTTTTGTTCAAAGTGAGTTTTCAGTCAAGTTTCAACCCTGAAAGCATAGAAAGATGCATAAACTTGAAGAGTTACAGCTTGATTTCAGTGAGTTTTCATCAAATACAGGAGTTCTGCATGAAAGTGTTCATTTTGGCCTTCTCTCGCTGAGAAAACACTATTTGTGACCTGTGATACAAAAATGCCATAACTTTTGTTCAAAGTGAGTTTTCAGTCAAGTTTCAACCTGAAAGCATAGAAAGATGCATAAACTTGAAGTTACAGCTTGATTTCAGTTGAGTTTTCATCAAAATACAGGAGTTCTGCATGAAGTGTTCATTTTGGCCTTCTCTTCGCTGAGAAAACACTATTTGTGACCTGTGATACAAAAATGCCATAACTTTTGTTCAAAGTGAGTTTTCAGTCAAGTTTCAACCTGAAAGCATAGAAAGATGCATAAACTTGAAGTTACAGCTTGATTTCAGTGAGTTTTCATCAAAATACAGGAGTTCTGCATGAAGTGTTCATTTTGGCCTTCTCTCGCTGAGAAAACACTATTTGTGACCTGTGATACAAAAATGCCATAACTTTTGTTCAAAGTGAGTTTTCAGTCAAGTTTCAACCTGAAAGCATAGAAAGATGCATAAACTTGAAGTTACAGCTTGATTTCAGTGAGTTTTCATCAAAATACAGGAGTTCTGCATGAAGTGTTCATTTTGGCCTTCTCTCGCTGAGAAAACACTATTTGTGACCTGTGATACAAAAATGCCATAACTTTTGTTCAAAGTGAGTTTTCAGTCAAGTTTCAACCTGAAAGCATAGAAAGATGCATAAACTTGAAGTTACAGCTTGATTTCAGTGAGTTTTCATCAAAATACAGGAGTTCTGCATGAAGTGTTCATTTTGGCCTTCTCTCGCTGAGAAAACGCTATTTGTGACCTGCGACACAGAAAAGCCATAACTTTTGTTCAAAGTGAGTTTTCAGTCAAGTTTCAACCTGAAAGCATAGAAAGATGCATAAACTTGAAGTTACAGCTTGATTTCAGTGAGTTTTCATCAAAATACAGGAGTTCTGCATGAAGTGTTCATTTTGGCCTTCTCTCGCTGAGAAAACACTATTTGTGACCTGTGATACAAAAATGCCATAACTTTTGTTCTAAGTGAGTTTTCAGTCAAGTTTCAACCTGAAAGCATAGAAAGATGCATAAACTTGAAGTTACAGCTTGATTTCAGTGAGTTTTCATCAAAATACAGGAGTTCTGCATGAAGTGTTCATTTTGGCCTTCTCTCGCTGAGAAAACACTATTTGTGACCTGTGACACAAAAATGCCATAACTTTTGTTCAAAGTGAGTTTTCAGTCAAGTTTCAACCTGAAAGCATAGAAAGATGCATAAACTTGAAGTTACAGCTTGATTTCAGTGAGTTTTCATCAAAATACAGGAGTTCTGCATGAAGTGTTCATTTTGCCTTCTCTCGCTGAGAAAACGCTATTTGTGACCTGCGACACAGAACAGCCATAACTTTTGTTCAAAGTTAGTTTTCTGTCAAGTTTCAACCTGAAAGCATAGAAAGATGCATAAACTTGAAGTTACAGCTTGATTTCAGTGAGTTTTCATCAAAATACAGGAGTTCTGCATGAAGTGTTCATTTGGCCTTCTCTCGCTGAGAAAACACTATTTGTGACCTATGATACAAAAATGCCATAACTTTTGTTCAAAGTGAGTTTTCAGTCAAGTTTCAACCTGAAAGCATAGAAAGATGCATAAACTTGAAGTTACAGCTTGATTTCAGTGAGTTTTCATCAAAATACAGGAGTTCTGCATGAAGTGTTCATTTTGGCCTTCTCTCGCTGAGAAAACACTATTTGTGACCTGTGATACAAAAATGCCATAACTTTTTTTCAAAGTGAGTTTTCAGTCAAGTTTCAACCTGAAAGCATAGAAAGATGCATAAACTTGAAGTTACAGCTTGATTTCAGTGAGTTTTCATCAAAATACAGGAGTTCTGCATGAAGTGTTCATTTTGGCCTTCTCTCGCTGAGAAAACACTATTTGTGACCTGTGATACAAAAATGCCATAACTTTTGTTCAAAGTGAGTTTTCAGTCAAGTTTCAACCTGAAAGCATAGAAAGATGCATAAACTTGAAGTTACAGCTTGATTTCAGTGAGTTTTCATCAAAATACAGGAGTTCTGCATGAAGTGTTCATTTTGGCCTTCTCTCGCTGAGAAAACACTATTTGTGACCTGTGATACAAAAATGCCATAACTTTTGTTCAAAGTGAGTTTTCAGTCAAGTTTAAACCTGAAAGCATAGAAAGATGCATAAACTTGAAGTTACAGCTTGATTTCAGTGAGTTTTCATCAAAATACAGGAGTTCTGCATGAAGTGTTCATTTTGGCCTTCTCTCGCTGAGAAAACGCTATTTGTGACCTGCGACACAGAACAGCCATATCTTTTGTTCAAAGTGAGTTTTCTGTCAAGTTTCAACCTGAAAGCATAGAAAGATGCATAAACTTGAAGTTACAGCTTGATTTCAGTGAGTTTTCATCAAAATACAGGAGTTCTGCATGAAGTGTTCATTTTGGCCTTCTCTCGCTGAGAAAACGCTATTTGTGACCTGCGACACAGAACAGCCATATCTTTTGTTCAAAGTGAGTTTTCTGTCAAGTTTCAACCTGAAAGCATAGAAAGATGCATAAACTTGAAGTTACAGCTTGATTTCAGTGAGTTTTCATCAAAATACAGGAGTTCTGCATGAAGTGTTCATTTTGGCCTTCTCTCGCTGAGAAAAAACTAATTGTGACCTGTGATACAAAAATGCCATAACTTTTGTTCAAAGTGAGTTTTCTGTCAAGTTTCAACCTGAAAGCATAGAAAGATGCATAAACTTGAAGTTACAGCTAGATTTCAGTGAGTTTTCATCAAAATACAGGAGTTCTGCATGAAGTGTTCATTTTGGCCTTCTCTCGCTGAGAAAACACTATTTGTGACCTGTGATACAAAAATGCCATAACTTTTGTTCAAAGTGAGTTTTCAGTCAAGTTTCAACCTGAAAGCATAGAAAGATGCATAAACTTGAAGTTACAGCTTGATTTCAGTGAGTTTTCATCAAAATACAGGAGTTCTGCATGAAGTGTTCATTTTGGCCTTCTCTCGCTGAGAAAACGCTATTTGTGACCTGCGACACAGAACAGCCATAATTTTTGTTCAAAGTGAGTTTTCAGTCAAGTTTCAACCTGAAAGCATAGAAAGATGCATAAACTTGAAGTTACAGCTTGATTTCAGTGAGTTTTCATCAAAATACAGGAGTTCTGCATGAAGTGTTCATTTTGGCCTTCTCTCGCTGAGAAAACACTATTTGTGACCTGTGATACAAAAATGCCATAACTTTTGTTCAAAGTGAGTTTTCAGTCAAGTTTCAACCTGAAAGCATAGAAAGATGCATAAACTTGAAGTTACAGCTTGATTTCAGTGAGTTTTCATCAAAATACAGGAGTTCTGCATGAAGTGTTCATTTTGGCCTTCTCTCGCTGAGAAAACACTATTTGTGACCTGTGATACAAAAATGCCATAACTTTTTTTCAAAGTGAGTTTTCAGTCAAGTTTCAACCTGAAAGCATAGAAAGATGCATAAACTTGAAGTTACAGCTTGATTTCAGTGAGTTTTCATCAAAATACAGGAGTTCTGCATGAAGTGTTCATTTTGGCCTTCTCTCGCTGAGAAAACGCTATTTGTGACCTGCGACACAAAACAGCCATATCTTTTGTTCAAAGTTAGTTTTCTGTCAAGTTTCAACCTGAAAGCATAGAAAGATGCATAAACTTGAAGTTACAGCTTGATTTCAGTGAGTTTTCATCAAAATACAGGAGTTCTGCATGAAGTGTTCATTTTGGCCTTCTCTCGCTGAGAAAACACTATTTGTGACCTATGATACAAAAATGCCATAACTTTTGTTCAAAGTGAGTTTTCAGTCAAGTTTCAACCTGAAAGCATAGAAAGATGCATAAACTTGAAGTTACAGCTTGATTTCAGTGAGTTTTCATCAAAATACAGGAGTTCTGCATGAAGTGTTCATTTTGGCCTTCTCTCGCTGAGAAAACACTATTTGTGACCTGTGATACAAAAATGCCATAACTTTTGTTCAAAGTGAGTTTTCAGTCAAGTTTCAACCTGAAAGCATAGAAAGATGCATAAACTTGAAGTTACAGCTTGATTTCAGTGAGTTTTCATCAAAATACAGGAGTTCTGCATGAAGTGTTCATTTTGGCCTTCTCTCGCTGAGAAAACACTATTTGTGACCTGTGATACAAAAATGCCATAACTTTTGTTCAAAGTGAGTTTTCAGTCAAGTTTCAACCTGAAAGCATAGAAAGATGCATAAACTTGAAGTTACAGCTTGATTTCAGTGAGTTTTCATCAAAATACAGGAGTTCTGCATGAAGTGTTCATTTTGGCCTTCTCTCGCTGAGAAAACACTATTTGTGACCTGTGATACAAAAATGCCATAACTTTTGTTCAAAGTGAGTTTTCAGTCAAGTTTCAACCTGAAAGCATAGAAAGATGCATAAACTTGAAGTTACAGCTTGATTTCAGTGAGTTTTCATCAAAATACAGGAGTTCTGCATGAAGTGTTCATTTTGGCCTTCTCACGCTGAGAAAACGCTATTTGTGACCTGCGACACAGAACAGCCATATCTTTTGTTCAAAGTGAGTTTTCTGTCAAGTTTCAACCTGAAAGCATAGAAAGATGCATAAACTTGAAGTTACAGCTTGATTTCAGTGAGTTTTCATCAAAATACAGGAGTTCTGCATGAAGTGTTCATTTTGGCCTTCTCTCGCTGAGAAAACGCTATTTGTGACCTGCGACACAAAACAGCCATATCTTTTGTTCAAAGTTAGTTTTCTGTCAAGTTTCAACCTGAAAGCATAGAAAGATGCATAAACTTGAAGTTACAGCTTGATTTCAGTGAGTTTTCATCAAAATACAGGAGTTCTGCATGAAGTGTTCATTTGGCCTTCTCTCGCTGAGAAAACACTATTTGTGACCTATGATACAAAAATGCCATAACTTTTGTTCAAAGTGAGTTTTCAGTCAAGTTTCAACCTGAAAGCATAGAAAGATGCATAAACTTGAAGTTACAGCTTGATTTCAGTGAGTTTTCATCAAAATACAGGAGTTCTGCATGAAGTGTTCATTTTGGCCTTCCTCTCGCTGAGAAAACACTATTTGTGACCTGTGATACAAAAATGCCATAACTTTTGTTCAAAGTGAGTTTTCAGTCAAGTTTCAACCTGAAAGCATAGAAAGATGCATAAACTTGAAGTTACAGCTTGATTTCAGTGAGTTTTCATCAAAATACAGGAGTTCTGCATGAAGTGTTCATTTTGGCCTTCTCTCGCTGAGAAAACACTATTTGTGACCTGTGATACAAAAATGCCATAACTTTTGTTCAAAGTGAGTTTTCAGTCAAGTTTCAACCTGAAAGCATAGAAAGATGCATAAACTTGAAGTTACAGCTTGATTTCAGTGAGTTTTCATCAAAATACAGGAGTTCTGCATGAAGTGTTCATTTTGGCCTTCTCTCGCTGAGAAAACACTATTTGTGACCTGTGATACAAAAATGCCATAACTTTTGTTCAAAGTGAGTTTTCAGTCAAGTTTCAACCTGAAAGCATAGAAAGATGCATAAACTTGAAGTTACAGCTTGATTTCAGTGAGTTTTCATCAAAATACAGGAGTTCTGCATGAAGTGTTCATTTTGGCCTTCTCACGCTGAGAAAACGCTATTTGTGACCTGCGACACAGAACAGCCATATCTTTTGTTCAAAGTGAGTTTTCTGTCAAGTTTCAACCTGAAAGCATAGAAAGATGCATAAACTTGAAGTTACAGCTTGATTTCAGTGAGTTTTCATCAAAATACAGGAGTTCTGCATGAAGTGTTCATTTTGGCCTTCTCTCGCTGAGAAAAACTAATTGTGACCTGTGATACAAAAATGCCATAACTTTTGTTCAAAGTGAGTTTTCTGTCAAGTTTCAACCTGAAAGCATAGAAAGATGCATAAACTTGAAGATACAGCTAGATTTCAGTGAGTTTTCATCAAAATACAGGAGTTCTGCATGAAGTGTTCATTTTGGCCTTCTCTCGCTGAGAAAACACTATTTGTGACCTGTGATACAAAAATGCCATAACTTTTGTTCAAAGTGAGTTTTCAGTCAAGTTTCAACCTGAAAGCATAGAAAGATGCATAAACTTGAAGTTACAGCTTGATTTCAGTGAGTTTTCATCAAAATACAGAGTTCTGCATGAAGTGTTCATTTTGGCCTTCTCTCACTGAGAAAAAGCTATTTGTGACCTGCGACACAGAACAGCCATAACTTTTGTTAAAAGTGAGTTTTCAGTCAAGTTTCAACCTGAAAGCATAGAAAGATGCATAAACTTGAAGTTACAGCTTGATGTCAGTGAGTTTTCATCAAAATACAGGAGTTCTGCATGAAGTGTTCATTTGGCCTTCTCTCGCTGAGAAAACAATATTTGTGACCTGTGATACAAAAATGCCATAACTTTTGTTCAAAGTGAGTTTTCAGTCAAGTTTCAACCTGAAAGCATAGAAAGATGCATAAACTTGAAGTTACAGCTTGATTTCAGTGAGTTTTCATCAAAATACAGGAGTTCTGCATGAAGTGTTCATTTTGGCCTTCTCTCGCTGAGAAAACGCTATTGTGACCTGTGATACAAAAATGCCATAACTTTTGTTCAAAGTGAGTTGTCAGTCAAGTTTCAACCTGAAAGCATAGAAAGATGCATAAACTTGAAGTTACAGCTTGATTTCAGTGAGTTTTCATCAAAATACAGGAGTTCTGCATGAAGTGTTCATTTTGGCCTTCTCTCGCTGAGAAAACACTATTTGTGACCTGTGATACAAAAATGCCATAACTTTTGTTCAAAGTGAGTTTTCTGTCAAGTTTCAACCTGAAAGCATAGAAAGATGCATAAACTTGAAGTTAAAGCTTGATTTCAGTGAGTTTTCATCAAAATACAGGAGTTCTGCATGAAGTGTTCATTTTGGCCTTCTCTCGCTGAGAAAAACACTATTTGTGACCTGTGATACAAAAATGCCATAACTTTTGTTCAAAGTGAGTTTTCAGTCAAGTTTCAACCTGAAAGCATAGAAAGATGCATAAACGTGAAGTTACAGCTTGATTTCAGTGAGTTTTCATCAAAATACAAGAGTTCTGCATGAAGTGTTCATTTTGGCCTTCTCTCGCTGAGAAAACGCTATTTGTGACCTGTGATACAAAAATGCCATAACTTTTGTTCAAAGTGAGTTTTCAGTCAAGTTTCAACCTGAAAGCATAGAAAGATGCATAAACTTGAAGTTACAGCTTGATTTCAGTGAGTTTTCATCAAAATACAGGAGTTCTGCATGAAGTGTTCATTTTGGCCTTCTCTCGCTGCGAAAAACACTATTTGTGACCTGTGATACAAAAATGCCATAACTTTTGTTCAAAGTGAGTTTTCAGTCAAGTTTCAACCTGAAAGCATAGAAAGATGCATAAACTTGAAGTTACAGCTTGATTTCAGTGAGTTTTCATCAAAATACAGGAGTTCTGCATGAAGTGTTCATTTTGGCCTTCTCTCGCTGAGAAAACAGTATTTGTGACCTGTGATACAAAAATGCCATAACTTTTGTTCAAAGTGAGTTTTCAGTCAAGTTTCAACCTGAAAGCATAGAAAGATGCATAAACTTGAAGTTACAGCTTGATTTCAGTGAGTTTTCATCAAAATACAGGAGTTCTGCATGAAGTGTTCATTTTGGCCTTCTCTAACTGAGAAAACGCTATTTGTGACCTGCGACACAGAACAGCCATAACTTTTTTTAAAAGTGAGTTTTCAGTCAAGTTTCAACCTGAAAGCATAGAAAGATGCATAAACTTGAAGTTACAGCTTGATTTCAGTGAGTTTTCATCAAAATACAGGAGTTCTGCATGAAGTGTTCATTTTGGCCTTCTCTCGCTGAGAAAACACTATTTGTGACCTGTGATACAAAAATGCCATAACTTTTGTTCAAAGTGAGTTTTCAGTCAAGTTTCAACCTGAAAGCATAGAAAGATGCATAAACTTGAAGTTACAGCTTGATTTCAGTGAGTTTTCATCAAAATACAGGAGTTCTGCATGAAGTGTTCATTTTGGCCTTCTCTCGCTGAGAAAACACTATTTGTGACCTGTGATACAAAAATGCCATAACTTTTTTTCAAAGTGAGTTTTCAGTCAAGTTTCAACCTGAAAGCATAGAAAGATGCATAAACTTGAAGTTACAGCTTGATTTCAGTGAGTTTTCATCAAAATACAGGAGTTCTGCATGAAGTGTTCATTTTGGCCTTCTCTCGCTGAGAAAACGCTATTTGTGACCTGCGACACAAAACAGCCATATCTTTTGTTCAAAGTTAGTTTTCTGTCAAGTTTCAACCTGAAAGCATAGAAAGATGCATAAACTTGAAGTTACAGCTTGATTTCAGTGAGTTTTCATCAAAATACAGGAGTTCTGCATGAAGTGTTCATTTTGGCCTTCTCTCGCTGAGAAAACACTATTTGTGACCTATGATACAAAAATGCCATAACTTTTGTTCAAAGTGAGTTTTCAGTCAAGTTTCAACCTGAAAGCATAGAAAGATGCATAAACTTGAAGTTACAGCTTGATTTCAGTGAGTTTTCATCAAAATACAGGAGTTCTGCATGAAGTGTTCATTTTGGCCTTCTCTCGCTGAGAAAACACTATTTGTGACCTGTGATACAAAAATGCCATAACTTTTGTTCAAAGTGAGTTTTCAGTCAAGTTTCAACCTGAAAGCATAGAAAGATGCATAAACTTGAAGTTACAGCTTGATTTCAGTGAGTTTTCATCAAAATACAGGAGTTCTGCATGAAGTGTTCATTTTGGCCTTCTCTCGCTGAGAAAACGCTATTTGTGACCTGCGACACAGAACAGCCATAACTTTTGTTAAAAGTGAGTTTTCAGTCAAGTTTCAACCTGAAAGCATAGAAAGATGCATAAACTTGAAGTTACAGCTTGATTTCAGTGAGTTTTCATCAAAATACAGGAGTTCTGCATGAAGTGTTCATTTTGGCCTTCTCTCGCTGAGAAAACACTATTTGTGACCTGTGATACAAAAATGCCATAACTTTTGTTCAAAGTGAGTTTTCAGTCAAGTTTCAACCTGAAAGCATAGAAAGATGCATAAACTTGAAGTTACAGCTTGATTTCAGTGAGTTTTCATCAAAATACAGGAGTTCTGCATGAAGTGTTCATTTTGGCCTTCTCTCGCTGAGAAAACATTATTTGTGACCTGTGATACAAAAATGCCATAACTTTTGTTCAAAGTGAGTTTTCAGTCAAGTTTCAACCTGAAGGCATAGAAAGATGCATAAACTTGAAGTTACAGCTTGATTTCAGTGAGTTTTCATCAAAATACAGGAGTTCTGCATGAAGTGTTCATTTTGGCCTTCTCTCGCTGAGAAAACACTATTTGTGACCTGTGATACAAAAATGCCATAACTTTTGTTCAAAGTGAGTTTTCAGTCAAGTTTCAACCTGAAAGCATAGAAAGATGCATAAACTTGAAGTTACAGCTTGATTTCAGTGAGTTTTCATCAAAATACAGGAGTTCTGCATGAAGTGTTCATTTTGGCCTTCTCTCGCTGAGAAAACACTATTTGTGACCTGTGATACAAAAATGCCATAACTTTTTTTCAAAGTGAGTTTTCAGTCAAGTTTCAACCTGAAAGCATAGAAAGATGCATAAACTTGAAGTTACAGCTTGATTTCAGTGAGTTTTCATCAAAATACAGGAGTTCTGCATGAAGTGTTCATTTTGGCCTTCTCTCGCTGAGAAAACGCTATTTGTGACCTGCGACACAAAACAGCCATATCTTTTGTTCAAAGTTAGTTTTCTGTCAAGTTTCAACCTGAAAGCATAGAAAGATGCATAAACTTGAAGTTACAGCTTGATTTCAGTGAGTTTTCATCAAAATACAGGAGTTCTGCATGAAGTGTTCATTTTGGCCTTCTCTCGCTGAGAAAACACTATTTGTGACCTATGATACAAAAATGCCATAACTTTTGTTCAAAGTGAGTTTTCAGTCAAGTTTCAACCTGAAAGCATAGAAAGATGCATAAACTTGAAGTTACAGCTTGATTTCAGTGAGTTTTCATCAAAATACAGGAGTTCTGCATGAAGTGTTCATTTTGGCCTTCTCTCGCTGAGAAAACACTATTTGTGACCTGTGATACAAAAATGCCATAACTTTTGTTCAAAGTGAGTTTTCAGTCAAGTTTCAACCTGAAAGCATAGAAAGATGCATAAACTTGAAGTTACAGCTTGATTTCAGTGAGTTTTCATCAAAATACAGGAGTTCTGCATGAAGTGTTCATTTTGGCCTTCTCTCGCTGAGAAAACGCTATTTGTGACCTGCGACACAGAACAGCCATAACTTTTGTTAAAAGTGAGTTTTCAGTCAAGTTTCAACCTGAAAGCATAGAAAGATGCATAAACTTGAAGTTACAGCTTGATTTCAGTGAGTTTTCATCAAAATACAGGAGTTCTGCATGAAGTGTTCATTTTGGCCTTCTCTCGCTGAGAAAACACTATTTGTGACCTGTGATACAAAAATGCCATAACTTTTGTTCAAAGTGAGTTTTCAGTCAAGTTTCAACCTGAAAGCATAGAAAGATGCATAAACTTGAAGTTACAGCTTGATTTCAGTGAGTTTTCATCAAAATACAGGAGTTCTGCATGAAGTGTTCATTTTGGCCTTCTCTCGCTGAGAAAACATTATTTGTGACCTGTGATACAAAAATGCCATAACTTTTGTTCAAAGTGAGTTTTCAGTCAAGTTTCAACCTGAAGGCATAGAAAGATGCATAAACTTGAAGTTACAGCTTGATTTCAGTGAGTTTTCATCAAAATACAGGAGTTCTGCATGAAGTGTTCATTTTGGCCTTCTCTCGCTGAGAAAACACTATTTGTGACCTGTGATACAAAAATGCCATAACTTTTGTTCAAAGTGAGTTTTCTGTCAAGTTTCAACCTGAAAGCATAGAAAGATGCATAAACTTGAAGTTACAGCTTGATTTCAGTGAGTTTTCATCAAAATACAGGAGTTCTGCATGAAGTGTTCATTTTGGCATTCTCTCGCTGAGAAAACACTATTTGTGACCTGTGATACAAAAATGCCATAACTTTTGTTCAAAGTGAGTTTTCAGTCAAGTTTCAACATGAAAGCATAGAAAGATGCATAAACGTGAAGTTACAGCTTGATTTCAGTGAGTTTTCATCAAAATACAGGAGTTCTGCATGAAGTGTTCATTTTTGCCTTCTCTCGCTGAGAAAACGCTATTTGTGACCTGTGATACAAAAATGCCATAACTTTTGTTCAAAGTGAGTTTTCAGTCAAGTTTCAACCTGAAAGCATAGAAAGATGCATAAACTTGAAGTTACAGCTTGATTTCAGTGAGTTTTCATCAAAATACAGGAGTTCTGCATGAAGTGTTCATTTTGGCCTTCTCTCGCTGAGAAAACACTATTTGTGACCTGTGATACAAAAATGCCATAACTTTTGTTCAAAGTGAGTTTTCAGTCAAGTTTCAACCTGAAAGCATAGAAAGATGCATAAACTTGAAGTTACAGCTTGATTTCAGTGAGTTTTCATCAAAATACAGGAGTTCTGCATGAAGTGTTCATTTTGGCCTTCTCTCGCTGAGAAAACACTATTTGTGACCTGTGATACAAAAATGCCATAACTTTTGTTCAAAGTGAGTTTTCAGTCAAGTTTCAACCTGAAAGCATAGAAAGATGCATAAACTTGAAGTTACAGCTTGATTTCAGTGAGTTTTCATCAAAATACAGGAGTTCTGCATGAAGTGTTCATTTTGGCCTTCTCTCGCTGAGAAAACGCTATTTGTGACTTGCGACACAGAACAGCCATAACTTTTTTTAAAAGTGAGTTTTCTGTCAAGTTTCAACCTGAAAGCATAGACAGATGCATAAACTTGAAGTTACAGCTTGATTTCAGTGAGCTTTCATCAAAATACAGGAGTTCTGCATGAAGTGTTCATTTTGGCCTTCTCTCGCTGAGAAAACACTATTTGTGACCTGTGATACAAAAATGCCATAACTTTTGTTCAAAGTGAGTTTTCAGTCAAGTTTCAACCTGAAAACATAGAAAGATGCATAATCTTGAAGTTACAGCTTGATTTCAGTGAGTTTTAATCAAAATACAGGAGTTCTGCATGAAGTGTTCATTTTGGCCTTTTCTCTTGCTGAGAAAACACTAATTGTGACCTATGATACAAAAATGCCATAACTTTTGTTCAAAGTGAGTTTTCAGTCAAGTTTCAACCTGAAAGCATAGAAAGATGCATAAACTTGAAGTTACAGCTTGATTTCAGTGAGTTTTCATCAAAATACAGGAGTTCTGCATGAAGTGTTCATTTTGGCCTTCTCTCGCTGAGAAAACACTATTTGTGACCTATGATACAAAAATGCCATAACTTTTGTTCAAAATGAGTTTTCAGTCAAGTTTCAACCTGAAAGCATTGAAAGATGCATAAACTTGAAGTTACATCTTGATTTCAGTGAGTTTTCATCAAAATACAGGAGTTCTGCATAAAGTGTTCATTTTGGCCTTCTCTCGCTGAGAAAACACTATTTGTGACCTGTGATACAAAAATGCCATAACTTTTGTTCAAAGTGAGTTTTCAGTCAAGTTTCAACCTGAAAGCATAGAAAGATGCATAAACGTGAAGTTACAGCTTGATTTCAGTGAGTTTTCATCAAAATACAGGAGTTCTGCATGAAGTGTTCATTTTGGCCTTCTCTCGCTGAGAAAACGCTATTTGTGACCTGCGACACAGAACAGCCATAACTTTTTTTAAAAGTGAGTTTTCTGTCAAGTTTCAACCTGAAAGCATAGAAAGATGCATAAACTTGAAGTTACAGCTTGATTTCAGTGAGTTTTCATCAAAATACAGGAGTTCTGCATGAAGTGTTCATTTTGGCCTTCTCTCGCTGAGAAAAAACTAATTGTGACCTGTGATACAAAAATGCCATAACTTTTGTTCAAAGTGAGTTTTCTGTCAAGTTTCAACCTGAAAGCATAGAAAGATGCATAAACTTGAAGTTACAGCTAGATTTCAGTGAGTTTTCATCAAAATACAGGAGTTCTGCATGAAGTGTTCATTTTGGCCTTCTCTCGCTGAGAAAACACTATTTGTGACCTGTGATACAAAAATGCCATAACTTTTGTTCAAAGTGAGTTTTCAGTCAAGTTTCAACCTGAAAGCATAGAAAGATGCATAAACTTGAAGTTACAGCTTGATTTAAGTGAGTTTTCATCAAAATACAGGAGTTCTGCATGAAGTGTTCATTTTGGCCTTCTCTCGCTGAGAAAACGCTATTTGTGACCTGCGACACAGAACAGCCATAATTTTTGTTCAAAGTGAGTTTTCAGTCAAGTTTCAACCTGAAAGCATAGAAAGATGCATAAACTTGAAGTTACAGCTTGATTTCAGTGAGTTTTCATCAAAATACAGGAGTTCTGCATGAAGTGTTCATTTTGGCCTTCTCTCGCTGAGAAAACACTATTTGTGACCTGTGATACAAAAATGCCATAACTTTTGTTCTAAGTGAGTTTTCAGTCAAGTTTCAAACTGAAAGCATAGAAAGATGCATAAACTTGAAGTTACAGCTTGATTTCAGTGAGTTTTCATCAAAAAACAGGAGTTCTGCATGAAGTGTTCATTTTGGCCTTCTCTCGCTGAGAAAACACTATTTGTGACCTGTGACACAAAAATGCCATAACTTTTGTTCAAAGTGAGTTTTCAGTCAAGTTTCAACCTGAAAGCATAGAAAGATGCATAAACTTGAAGTTACAGCTTGATTTCAGTGAGTTTTCATCAAAATACAGGAGTTCTGCATGAAGTGTTCATTTTGGCCTTCTCTCGCTGAGAAAACACTATTTGTGACCTGTGATACAAAAATGCCATAACTTTTGTTCAAAGTGAGTTTTCAGTCAAGTTTCAACCTGAAAGCATAGAAAGATGCATAAACTTGAAGTTACAGCTTGATTTCAGTGAGTTTTCATCAAAATACAGGAGTTCTGCATGAAGTGTTCATTTTGGCCTTCTCTCGCTGAGAAAACGCTATTTGTGACCTGTGATACAAAAATGCCATAACTTTTGTTCAAAGTGAGTTTTCAATCAAGTTTCAACCTGAAAGCATAGAAAGATGCATAAACTTGAAGTTACAGCTTGATTTCAGTGAGTTTTCATCAAAATACAGGAGTTCTGCATGAAGTGTTCATTTTGGCCTTCTCTCGCTGAGAAAACACTATTTGTGACCTGTGATACAAAAATGCCATAACTTTTGTTCAAAGTGAGTTTTCAGTCAAGTTTCAACCTGAAAGCATAGAAAGATGCATAAACTTGAAGTTACAGCTTGATTTCAGTGAGTTTTCATCAAAATACAGGAGTTCTGCATGAAGTGTTCATTTTGGCCTTCTCTCGCTGAGAAAACGCTATTTGTGACTTGCGACACAGAACAGCCATAACTTTTTTTAAAAGTGAGTTTTCTGTCAAGTTTCAACCTGAAAGCATAGAAAGATGCATAAACTTGAAGTTACAGCTTGATTTCAGTGAGCTTTCATCAAAATACAGGAGTTCTGCATGAAGTGTTCATTTTGGCCTTCTCTCGCTGAGAAAACACTATTTGTGACCTGTGATACAAAAATGCCATAACTTTTGTTCAAAGTGAGTTTTCAGTCAAGTTTCAACCTGAAAGCATAGAAAGATGCATAAACTTGAAGTTACAGCTTGATTTCAGTGAGTTTTCATCAAAATACAGGAGTTCTGCATGAAGTGTTCATTTTGGCCTTCTCTCGCTGAGAAAACACTATTTGTGACCTGTGATACAAAAATGCCATAACTTTTGTTCAAAGTGAGTTTTCAGTCAAGTTTCAACCTGAAAGCATAGAAAGATGCATAAACTTGAAGTTACAGCTTGATTTCAGTGAGTTTTCATCAAAATACAGGAGTTCTGCATGAAGTGTTCATTTTGGCCTTCTCACGCTGAGAAAACGCTATTTGTGACCTGCGACACAGAACAGCCATATCTTTTGTTCAAAGTGAGTTTTCTGTCAAGTTTCAACCTGAAAGCATAGAAAGATGCATAAACTTGAAGTTACAGCTTGATTTCAGTGAGTTTTCATCAAAATACAGGAGTTCTGCATGAAGTGTTCATTTTGGCCTTCTCTCGCTGAGAAAAAACTAATTGTGACCTGTGATACAAAAATGCCATAACTTTTGTTCAAAGTGAGTTTTCTGTCAAGTTTCAACCTGAAAGCATAGAAAGATGCATAAACTTGAAGATACAGCTAGATTTCAGTGAGTTTTCATCAAAATACAGGAGTTCTGCATGAAGTGTTCATTTTGGCCTTCTCTCGCTGAGAAAACACTATTTGTGACCTGTGATACAAAAATGCCATAACTTTTGTTCAAAGTGAGTTTTCAGTCAAGTTTCAACCTGAAAGCATAGAAAGATGCATAAACTTGAAGTTACAGCTTGATTTCAGTGAGTTTTCATCAAAATACAGGAGTTCTGCATGAAGTGTTCATTTTGGCCTTCTCTCACTGAGAAAAAGCTATTTGTGACCTGCGACACAGAACAGCCATAACTTTTGTTAAAAGTGAGTTTTCAGTCAAGTTTCAACCTGAAAGCATAGAAAGATGCATAAACTTGAAGTTACAGCTTGATGTCAGTGAGTTTTCATCAAAATACAGGAGTTCTGCATGAAGTGTTCATTTTGGCCTTCTCTCGCTGAGAAAACAATATTTGTGACCTGTGATACAAAAATGCCATAACTTTTGTTCAAAGTGAGTTTTCAGTCAAGTTTCAACCTGAAAGCATAGAAAGATGCATAAACTTGAAGTTACAGCTTGATTTCAGTGAGTTTTCATCAAAATACAGGAGTTCTGCATGAAGTGTTCATTTTGGCCTTCTCTCGCTGAGAAAACGCTATTTGTGACCTGTGATACAAAAATGCCATAACTTTTGTTCAAAGTGAGTTGTCAGTCAAGTTTCAACCTGAAAGCATAGAAAGATGCATAAACTTGAAGTTACAGCTTGATTTCAGTGAGTTTTCATCAAAATACAGGAGTTCTGCATGAAGTGTTCATTTTGGCCTTCTCTCGCTGAGAAAACACTATTTGTGACCTGTGATACAAAAATGCCATAACTTTTGTTCAAAGTGAGTTTTCTGTCAAGTTTCAACCTGAAAGCATAGAAAGATGCATAAACTTGAAGTTAAAGCTTGATTTCAGTGAGTTTTCATCAAAATACAGGAGTTCTGCATGAAGTGTTCATTTTGGCCTTCTCTCGCTGAGAAAACACTATTTGTGACCTGTGATACAAAAATGCCATAACTTTTGTTCAAAGTGAGTTTTCAGTCAAGTTTCAACCTGAAAGCATAGAAAGATGCATAAACGTGAAGTTACAGCTTGATTTCAGTGAGTTTTCATCAAAATACAAGAGTTCTGCATGAAGTGTTCATTTTGGCCTTCTCTCGCTGAGAAAACGCTTTTGTGACCTGTGATACAAAAATGCCATAACTTTTGTTCAAAGTGAGTTTTCAGTCAAGTTTCAACCTGAAAGCATAGAAAGATGCATAAACTTGAAGTTACAGCTTGATTTCAGTGAGTTTTCATCAAAATACAGGAGTTCTGCATGAAGTGTTCATTTTGGCCTTCTCTCGCTGCGAAAACACTATTTGTGACCTGTGATACAAAAATGCCATAACTTTTGTTCAAAGTGAGTTTTCAGTCAAGTTTCAACCTGAAAGCATAGAAAGATGCATAAACTTGAAGTTACAGCTTGATTTCAGTGAGTTTTCATCAAAATACAGGAGTTCTGCATGAAGTGTTCATTTTGGCCTTCTCTCGCTGAGAAAACAGTATTTGTGACCTGTGATACAAAAATGCCATAACTTTTGTTCAAAGTGAGTTTTCAGTCAAGTTTCAACCTGAAAGCATAGAAAGATGCATAAACTTGAAGTTACAGCTTGATTTCAGTGAGTTTTCATCAAAATACAGGAGTTCTGCATGAAGTGTTCATTTTGGCCTTCTCTAACTGAGAAAACGCTATTTGTGACCTGCGACACAGAACAGCCATAACTTTTTTTAAAAGTGAGTTTTCAGTCAAGTTTCAACCTGAAAGCATAGAAAGATGCATAAACTTGAAGTTACAGCTTGATTTCAGTGAGTTTTCATCAAAATACAGGAGTTCTGCATGAAGTGTTCATTTTGGCCTTCTCTCGCTGAGAAAACGCTATTTGTGACCTGCGACACAGAACAGCCATAACTTTTGTTAAAAGTGAGTTTTCAGTCAAGTTTCAACCTGAAAGCATAGAAAGATGCATAAACTTGAAGTTACAGCTTGATTTCAGTGAGTTTTCATCAAAATACAGGAGTTCTGCATGAAGTGTTCATTTTGGCCTTCTCTCGCTGAGAAAACACTATTTGTGACCTGTGATACAAAAATGCCATAACTTTTGTTCAAAGTGAGTTTTCAGTCAAGTTTCAACCTGAAAGCATAGAAAGATGCATAAACTTGAAGTTACAGCTTGATTTCAGTGAGTTTTCATCAAAATACAGGAGTTCTGCATGAAGTGTTCATTTTGGCCTTCTCTCGCTGAGAAAACATTATTTGTGACCTGTGATACAAAAATGCCATAACTTTTGTTCAAAGTGAGTTTTCAGTCAAGTTTCAACCTGAAGGCATAGAAAGATGCATAAACTTGAAGTTACAGCTTGATTTCAGTGAGTTTTCATCAAAATACAGGAGTTCTGCATGAAGTGTTCATTTTGGCCTTCTCTCGCTGAGAAAACACTATTTGTGACCTGTGATACAAAAATGCCATAACTTTTGTTCAAAGTGAGTTTTCTGTCAAGTTTCAACCTGAAAGCATAGAAAGATGCATAAACTTGAAGTTAAAGCTTGATTTCAGTGAGTTTTCATCAAAATACAGGAGTTCTGCATGAAGTGTTCATTTTGGCATTCTCTCGCTGAGAAAACACTATTTGTGACCTGTGATACAAAAATGCCATAACTTTTGTTCAAAGTGAGTTTTCAGTCAAGTTTCAACATGAAAGCATAGAAAGATGCATAAACGTGAAGTTACAGCTTGATTTCAGTGAGTTTTCATCAAAATACAGGAGTTCTGCATGAAGTGTTCATTTTTGCCTTCTCTCGCTGAGAAAACGCTATTTGTGACCTGTGATACAAAAATGCCATAACTTTTGTTCAAAGTGAGTTTTCAGTCAAGTTTCAACCTGAAAGCATAGAAAGATGCATAAACTTGAAGTTACAGCTTGATTTCAGTGAGTTTTCATCAAAATACAGGAGTTCTGCATGAAGTGTTCATTTTGGCCTTCTCTCGCTGAGAAAACACTATTTGTGACCTGTGATACAAAAATGCCATAACTTTTGTTCAAAGTGAGTTTTCAGTCAAGTTTCAACCTGAAAGCATAGAAAGATGCATAAACTTGAAGTTACAGCTTGATTTCAGTGAGTTTTCATCAAAATACAGGAGTTCTGCATGAAGTGTTCATTTTGGCCTTCTCTCGCTGAGAAAACACTATTTGTGACCTGTGATACAAAAATGCCATAACTTTTGTTCAAAGTGAGTTTTCAGTCAAGTTTCAACCTGAAAACATAGAAAGATGCATAATCTTGAAGTTACAGCTTGATTTCAGTGAGTTTTAATCAAAATACAGGAGTTCTGCATGAAGTGTTCATTTTGGCCTTTTCTCTTGCTGAGAAAACACTAATTGTGACCTATGATACAAAAATGCCATAACTTTTGTTCAAAGTGAGTTTTCAGTCAAGTTTCAACCTGAAAGCATAGAAAGATGCATAAACTTGAAGTTACAGCTTGATTTCAGTGAGTTTTCATCAAAATACAGGAGTTCTGCATGAAGTGTTCATTTTGGCCTTCTCTCGCTGAGAAAACATTATTTGTGACCTGTGATACAAAAATGCCATAACTTTTGTTCAAAGTGAGTTTTCTGTCAAGTTTCAACCTGAAAGCATAGAAAGATGCATAAACTTGAAGTTAAAGCTTGATTTCAGTGAGTTTTCATCAAAATACAGGAGTTCTGCATGAAGTGTTCATTTTGGCCTTCTCTCGCTGAGAAAACACTATTTGTGACCTGTGATACAAAAATGCCATAACTTTTGTTCAAAGTGAGTTTTCAGTCAAGTTTCAACCTGAAAGCATAGAAAGATGCATAAACTTGAAGTTACAGCTTGATTTCAGTGAGTTTTCATCAAAATACAGGAGTTCTGCATGAAGTGTTCATTTTGGACTTCTCTCGCTGAGAAAACGCTATTTGTGACCTGCGACACAGAACAGCCATAACTTTTTTTAAAAGTGAGTTTTCTGTCAAGTTTCAACCTGAAAGCATAGAAAGATGCATAAACTTGAAGTTACAGCTTGATTTCAGTGAGCTTTCATCAAAATACAAGAGTTCTGCATGAAGTGTTCATTTTGGCCTTCTCTCGCTGAGAAAACGCTTTTGTGACCTGTGATACAAAAATGCCATAACTTTTGTTCAAAGTGAGTTTTCAGTCAAGTTTCAACATGAAAGCATAGAAAGATGCATAAACGTGAAGTTACAGCTTGATTTCAGTGAGTTTTCATCAAAATACAGGAGTTCTGCATGAAGTGTTCATTTTTGCCTTCTCTCGCTGAGAAAACGCTATTTGTGACCTGTGATACAAAAATGCCATAACTTTTGTTCAAAGTGAGTTTTCAGTCAAGTTTCAACCTGAAAGCATAGAAAGATGCATAAACTTGAAGTTACAGCTTGATTTCAGTGAGTTTTCATCAAAATACAGGAGTTCTGCATGAAGTGTTCATTTTGGCCTTCTCTCGCTGAGAAAACACTATTTGTGACCTGTGATACAAAAATGCCATAACTTTTGTTCAAAGTGAGTTTTCAGTCAAGTTTTAACCTGAAAGCATAGAAAGATGCATAAACTTGAAGTTACAGCTTGATTTCAGTGAGTTTTCATCAAAATACAGGAGTTCTGCATGAAGTGTTCATTTTGGCCTTCTCTCGCTGAGAAAACACTATTTGTGACCTGTGATACAAAAATGCCATAACTTTTGTTCAAAGTGAGTTTTCAGTCAAGTTTCAACCTGAAAGCATAGAAAGATGCATAAACTTGAAGTTACAGCTTGATTTCAGTGAGTTTTCATCAAAATACAGGAGTTCTGCATGAAGTGTTCATTTTGGCCTTCTCTCGCTGAGAAAACGCTATTTGTGACTTGCGACACAGAACAGCCATAACTTTTTTTAAAAGTGAGTTTTCTGTCAAGTTTCAACCTGAAAGCATAGAAAGATGCATAAACTTGAAGTTACAGCTTGATTTCAGTGAGCTTTCATCAAAATACAGGAGTTCTGCATGAAGTGTTCATTTTGGCCTTCTCTCGCTGAGAAAACACTATTTGTGACCTGTGATACAAAAATGCCATAACTTTTGTTCAAAGTGAGTTTTCAGTCAAGTTTCAACCTGAAAACATAGAAAGATGCATAATCTTGAAGTTACAGCTTGATTTCAGTGAGTTTTAATCAAAATACAGGAGTTCTGCATGAAGTGTTCATTTTGGCCTTTTCTCTTGCTGAGAAAACACTAATTGTGACCTATGATACAAAAATGCCATAACTTTTGTTCAAAGTGAGTTTTCAGTCAAGTTTCAACCTGAAAGCATAGAAAGATGCATAAACTTGAAGTTACAGCTTGATTTCAGTGAGTTTTCATCAAAATACAGGAGTTCTGCATGAAGTGTTCATTTTGGCCTTCTCTCGCTGAGAAAACATTATTTGTGACCTGTGATACAAAAATGCCATAACTTTTGTTCAAAGTGAGTTTTCTGTCAAGTTTCAACCTGAAAGCATAGAAAGATGCATAAACTTGAAGTTAAAGCTTGATTTCAGTGAGTTTTCATCAAAATACAGGAGTTCTGCATGAAGTGTTCATTTTGGCCTTCTCTCGCTGAGAAAACACTATTTGTGACCTGTGATACAAAAATGCCATAACTTTTGTTCAAAGTGAGTTTTCAGTCAAGTTTCAACCTGAAAGCATAGAAAGATGCATAAACTTGAAGTTACAGCTTGATTTCAGTGAGTTTTCATCAAAATACAGGAGTTCTGCATGAAGTGTTCATTTTGGACTTCTCTCGCTGAGAAAACGCTATTTGTGACCTGCGACACAGAACAGCCATAACTTTTTTTAAAAGTGAGTTTTCTGTCAAGTTTCAACCTGAAAGCATAGAAAGATGCATAAACTTGAAGTTACAGCTTGATTTCAGTGAGCTTTCATCAAAATACAGGAGTTCTGCATGAAGTGTTCATTTTGGCCTTCTCTCGCTGAGAAAACACTATTTGTGACCTGTGATACAAAAATGCCATAACTTTTGTTCAAAGTGAGTTTTCAGTCAAGTTTCAACCTGAAAACATAGAAAGATGCATAATCTTGAAGTTACAGCTTGATTTCAGTGAGTTTTAATCAAAATACAGGAGTTCTGCATGAAGTGTTCATTTTGGCCTTTTCTCTTGCTGAGAAAACACTAATTGTGACCTATGATACAAAAATGCCATAACTTTTGTTCAAAGTGAGTTTTCAGTCAAGTTTCAACCTGAAAGCATAGAAAGATGCATAAACTTGAAGTTACAGCTTGATTTCAGTGAGTTTTCATCAAAATACAGGAGTTCTGCATGAAGTGTTCATTTTGGCCTTCTCTCGCTGAGAAAACACTATTTGTGACCTATGATACAAAAATGCCATAACTTTTGTTCAAAATGAGTTTTCAGTCAAGTTTCAACCTGAAAGCATTGAAAGATGCATAAACTTGAAGTTACATCTTGATTTCAGTGAGTTTTCATCAAAATACAGGAGTTCTGCATAAAGTGTTCATTTTGGCCTTCTCTCGCTGAGAAAACACTATTTGTGACCTGTGATACAAAAATGCCATAACTTTTGTTCAAAGTGAGTTTTCAGTCAAGTTTCAACCTGAAAGCATAGAAAGATGCATAAACGTGAAGTTACAGCTTGATTTCAGTGAGTTTTCATCAAAATACAGGAGTTCTGCATGAAGTGTTCATTTTGGCCTTCTCTCGCTGAGAAAACGCTATTTGTGACCTGCGACACAGAACAGCCATAACTTTTTTTAAAAGTGAGTTTTCTGTCAAGTTTCAACCTGAAAGCATAGAAAGATGCATAAACTTGAAGTTACAGCTTGATTTCAGTGAGCTTTCATCAAAATACAGGAGTTCTGCATGAAGTGTTCATTTTGGCCTTCTCTCGCTGAGAAAACACTATTTGTGACCTGTGATACAAAAATGCCATAACTTTTGTTCAAAGTGAGTTTTCAGTCAAGTTTCAACCTGAAAACATAGAAAGATGCATAATCTTGAAGTTACAGCTTGATTTCAGTGAGTTTTAATCAAAATACAGGAGTTCTGCATGAAGTGTTCATTTTGGCCTTTTCTCTTGCTGAGAAAAAACTAATTGTGACCTATGATACAAAAATGCCATAACTTTTGTTCAAAGTGAGTTTTCAGTCAAGTTTCAACCTGAAAGCATAGAAAGATGCATAAACTTGAAGTTACAGCTTGATTTCAGTGAGTTTTCATCAAAATACAGGAGTTCTGCATGAAGTGTTCATTTTGGCCTTCTCTCGCTGAGAAAACACTATTTGTGACCTGTGATACAAAAATGCCATAACTTTTGTTAAAGTGAGTTTTCAGTCAAGTTTCAACCTGAAAGCATAGAAAGATGCATAAACTTGAAGTTACAGCTTGATTTCAGTGAGTTTTCATCAAAATACAGGAGTTCTGCATGAAGTGTTCATTTTGGCCTTCTCTCGCTGAGAAAACACTATTTGTGACCTATGATACAAAAATGCCATAACTTTTGTTCAAAGTGAGTTTTCAGTCAAGTTTCAACCTGAAAGCATAGAAAGATGCATAAACTTGAAGTTACAGCTTGATTTCAGTGAGTTTTCATCAAAATACAGGAGTTCTGCATGAAGTGTTCATTTTGGCCTTCTCTCGCTGAGAAAACACTATTTGTGACCTATGATACAAAAATTCCATAACTTTTGTTCAAAGTGAGTTTTCAGTCAAGTTTCAAACTGAAAGCATAGAAAGATGCATAAACTTGAAGTTACAGCTTGATTTCAGTGAGTTTTCATCAAAATACAGGAGTTCTGCATGAAGTGTTCATTTTGGCCTTCTCTCGCTCAGAAAACACTATTTGTGACCTGTGATACAAAAATGCCATAACTTTTGTTCAAAGTGAGTTTTCAGTCAAGTTTCAACCTGAAAGCATAGAAAGATGCATAAACTTGAAGTTACAGCTTGATTTCAGTGAGTTTTCATCAAAATACAGGAGTTCTGCATGAAGTGTTCATTTTGGCCTTCTCTCGCTGAGAAAACACTATTTGTGACCTATGATACAAAAATGCCATAACTTTTGTTCAAAGTGATTTTTCAGTCAAGTTTCAACCTGAAAGCATAGAAAGATGCATAAACTTGAAGTTACAGCTTGATTTCAGTGAGTTTTCATCAAAATACAGGAGTTCTGCATGAAGTGTTCATTTTGGCCTTCTCTCGCTGAGAAAACACTATTTGTGACCTATGATACAAAAATTCCATAACTTTTGTTCAAAGTGAGTTTTCAGTCAAGTTTCAACCTGAAAGCATAGAAAGATTCATAAACTTGAAGTTACAGCTTGATTTCAGTGAGTTTTCATCAAAATACAGGAGTTCTGCATGAAGTGTTCATTTTGGCCTTCTCTCGCTGAGAAAACGCTATTTGTGACCTGCGACACAGAACAGCCATAACTTTTTTTAAAAGTGAGTTTTCTGTCAAGTTTCAACCTAAAAGCATAGAAAGATGCATAAACTTGAAGTTAAAGCTTGATTTCAGTGAGTTTTCATCAAAATACAGGAGTTCTGCATGAAGTGTTCATTTTGGCCTTCTCTCGCTCAGAAAACACTATTTGTGACCTGTGATACAAAAATGCCATAACTTTTGTTCAAAGTGAGTTTTCAGTCAAGTTTCAACCTGAAAGCATAGAAAGATGCATAAACTTGAAGTTACAGCTTGATTTCAGTGAGTTTTCATGAAAATACAGGAGTTCTGCATGAAGTGTTCATTTTGGCCTTCTCTCGCTGAGAAAACACTATTTGTGACCTGTGATACAAAAATGCCATAACTTTTGTTCAAAGTGAGTTTTCAGTCAAGTTTCAACCTGAAAGCATAGAAAGATGCATAAACTTGAAGTTACAGCTTGATTTCAGTGAGTTTTCATCAAAATACAGGAGTTCTGCATGAAGTGTTCATTTTGGCCTTCTCTCGCTGAGAAAACACTATTTGTGACCTATGATACAAAAATGCCATAACTTTTGTTCAAAGTGAGTTTTCAGTCAAGTTTCAACCTGAAAGCATAGAAAGATGCATAAACTTGAAGTTACAGCTTGATTTCAGTGAGTTTTCATCAAAATACAGGAGTTCTGCATGAAGTGTTCATTTTGGCCTTCTCTCGCTGAGAAAACACTATTTGTGACCTATGATACAAAAATTCCATAACTTTTGTTCAAAGTGAGTTTTCAGTCAAGTTTCAACCTGAAAGCATAGAAAGATGCATAAACTTGAAGTTACAGCTTGATTTCAGTGAGTTTTCATCAAAATACAGGAGTTCTGCATGAAGTGTTCATTTTGGCCTTCTCTCGCTGAGAAAACGCTATTTGTGACCTGCGACACAGAACAGCCATAACTTTTTTTAAAAGTGAGTTTTCTGTCAAGTTTCAACCTAAAAGCATAGAAAGATGCATAAACTTGAAGTTAAAGCTTGATTTCAGTGAGTTTTCACCAAAATACAGGAGTTCTGCATGAAGTGTTCATTTTGGCCTTCTCTCGCTGAGAAAACACTATTTGTGACCTGTGATACAAAAATGCCATAACTTTTGTTCAAAGTGAGTTTTCAGTCAAGTTTCAACCTGAAAGCATAGAAAGATGCATAAACGTGAAGTTACAGCTTGATTTCAGTGAGTTTTCATCAAAATACAGGAGTTCTGCATGAAGTGTTCATTTTGGCCTTCTCTCGCTGAGAAAACACTATTTGTGACCTGTGATACAAAAATGCCATAACTTTTGTTCAAAGTGAGTTTTCAGTCAAGTTTCAACCTGAAAGCATAGAAAGATGCATAAACTTGAAGTTACAGCTTGATTTCAGTGAGTTTTCATCAAAATACAGGAGTTCTGCATGAAGTGTTCATTTTGGCCTTCTCTCGCTGAGAAAACGCTATTTGTGACCTGCGACACAGAACAGCCATAACTTTTTTTAAAAGTGAGTTTTCTGTCAAGTTTCAACCTGAAAGCATAGAAAGATGCATAAACTTGAAGTTAAAGCTTGATTTCAGTGAGTTTTCACCAAAATACAGGAGTTCTGCATGAAGTGTTCATTTTGGCCTTCTCTCGCTGAGAAAACACTATTTGTGACCTGTGATACAAAAATGCCATAACTTTTGTTCAAAGTGAGTTTTCAGTCAAGTTTCAACCTGAAAGCATAGAAAGATGCATAAACGTGAAGTTACAGCTTGATTTCAGTGAGTTTTCATCAAAATACAGGAGTTCTGCATGAAGTGTTCATTTTGGCCTTCTCTCGCTGAGAAAACACTATTTGTGACCTGTGATACAAAAATGCCATAACTTTTGTTCAAAGTGAGTTTTCAGTCAAGTTTCAACCTGAAAGCATAGAAAGATGCATAAACTTGAAGTTACAGCTTGATTTCAGTGAGTTTTCATCAAAATACAGGAGTTCTGCATGAAGTGTTCATTTTGGCCTTCTCTCGCTGAGAAAACGCTATTTGTGACCTGCGACACAGAACAGCCATAACTTTTTTTAAAAGTGAGTTTTCTGTCAAGTTTCAACCTGAAAGCATAGAAAGATGCATAAACTTGAAGTTACAGCTTGATTTCAGTGAGCTTTCATCAAAATACAGGAGTTCTGCATGAAGTGTTCATTTTGGCCTTCTCTCGCTGAGAAAACACTATTTGTGACCTGTGATACAAAAATGCCATAACTTTTGTTCAAAGTGAGTTTTCAGTCAAGTTTCAACCTGAAAACATAGAAAGATGCATAATCTTGAAGTTACAGCTTGATTTCAGTGAGTTTTAATCAAAATACAGGAGTTCTGCATGAAGTGTTCATTTTGGCCTTTTCTCTTGCTGAGAAAACACTAATTGTGACCTATGATACAAAAATGCCATAACTTTTGTTCAAAGTGAGTTTTCAGTCAAGTTTCAACCTGAAAGCATAGAAAGATGCATAAACTAGAAGTTACAGCTTGATTTCAGTGAGTTTTCATCAAAATACAGGAGTTCTGCATGAAGTGTTCATTTTGGCCTTCTCTCGCTGAGAAAACGCTATTTGTGACCTGCGACACAGAACAGCCATAACTTTTTTTAAAAGTGAATTTTCTGTCAAGTTTCAACCTGAAAGCATAGAAAGATGCATAAACTTGAAGTTACAGCTTGATTTCAGTGAGCTTTCATCAAAATACAGGAGTTCTGCATGAAGTGTTCATTTTGGCCTTCTCTCGCTGAGAAAACACTATTTGTGACCTGTGATACAAAAATGCCATAACTTTTGTTCAAAGTGAGTTTTCAGTCAAGTTTCAACCTGAAAACATAGAAAGATGCATAATCTTGAAGTTACAGCTTGATTTCAGTGAGTTTTAATCAAAATACAGGAGTTCTGCATGAAGTGTTCATTTTGGCCTTTTCTCTTGCTGAGAAAACACTAATTGTGACCTATGATACAAAAATGCCATAACTTTTGTTCAAAGTGAGTTTTCAGTCAAGTTTCAACCTGAAAGCATAGAAAGATGCATAAACTAGAAGTTACAGCTTGATTTCAGTGAGTTTTCATCAAAATACAAGAGTTCTGCATGAAGTGTTCATTTTGGCCTTCTCTCGCTGAGAAAACACTATTTGTGACCTATGATACAAAAATGCCATAACTTTTGTTCAAAATGAGTTTTCAGTCAAGTTTCAACCTGAAAGCATTGAAAGATGCATAAACTTGAAGTTACATCTTGATTTCAGTGAGTTTTCATCAAAATACAGGAGTTCTGCATAAAGTGTTCATTTTGGCCTTCTCTCGCTGAGAAAACACTATTTGTGACCTGTGATACAAAAATGCCATAACTTTTGTTCAAAGTGAGTTTTCAGTCAAGTTTCAACCTGAAAGCATAGAAAGATGCATAAACGTGAAGTTACAGCTTGATTTCAGTGAGTTTTCATCAAAATACAGGAGTTCTGCATGAAGTGTTCATTTTGGCCTTCTCTCGCTGAGAAAACGCTATTTGTGACCTGCGACACAGAACAGCCATAACTTTTTTTAAAAGTGAGTTTTCTGTCAAGTTTCAACCTGAAAGCATAGAAAGATGCATAAACTTGAAGTTACAGCTTGATTTCAGTGAGCTTTCATCAAAATACAGGAGTTCTGCATGAAGTGTTCATTTTGGCCTTCTCTCGCTGAGAAAACACTATTTGTGACCTGTGATACAAAAATGCCATAACTTTTGTTCAAAGTGAGTTTTCAGTCAAGTTTCAACCTGAAAACATAGAAAGATGCATAATCTTGAAGTTACAGCTTGATTTCAGTGAGTTTTAATCAAAATACAGGAGTTCTGCATGAAGTGTTCATTTTGGCCTTTTCTCTTGCTGAGAAAACACTAATTGTGACCTATGATACAAAAATGCCATAACTTTTGTTCAAAGTGAGTTTTCAGTCAAGTTTCAACCTGAAAGCATAGAAAGATGCATAAACTTGAAGTTACAGCTTGATTTCAGTGAGTTTTCATCAAAATACAGGAGTTCTGAATGAAGTGTTCATTTTGGCCTTCTCTCGCTGAGAAAACACTATTTGTGACCTGTGATACAAAAATGCCATAACTTTTGTTAAAGTGAGTTTTCAGTCAAGTTTCAACCTGAAAGCATAGAAAGATGCATAAACTTGAAGTTACAGCTTGATTTCAGTGAGTTTTCATCAAAATACAGGAGTTCTGCATGAAGTGTTCATTTTGGCCTTCTCTCGCTGAGAAAACACTATTTGTGACCTATGATACAAAAATGCCATAACTTTTGTTCAAAGTGAGTTTTCAGTCAAGTTTCAACCTGAAAGCATAGAAAGATGCATAAACTTGAAGTTACAGCTTGATTTCAGTGAGTTTTCATCAAAATACAGGAGTTCTGCATGAAGTGTTCATTTTGGCCTTCTCTCGCTGAGAAAACACTATTTGTGACCTATGATACAAAAATTCCATAACTTTTGTTCAAAGTGAGTTTTCAGTCAAGTTTCAAACTGAAAGCATAGAAAGATGCATAAACTTGAAGTTACAGCTTGATTTCAGTGAGTTTTCATCAAAATACAGGAGTTCTGCATGAAGTGTTCATTTTGGCCTTCTCTCGCTCAGAAAACACTATTTGTGACCTGTGATACAAAAATGCCATAACTTTTGTTCAAAGTGAGTTTTCAGTCAAGTTTCAACCTGAAAGCATAGAAAGATGCATAAACTTGAAGTTACAGCTTGATTTCAGTGAGTTTTCATGAAAATACAGGAGTTCTGCATGAAGTGTTCATTTTGGCCTTCTCTCGCTGAGAAAACACTATTTGTGACCTGTGATACAAAAATGCCATAACTTTTGTTCAAAGTGAGTTTTCAGTCAAGTTTCAACCTGAAAGCATAGAAAGATGCATAAACTTGAAGTTACAGCTTGATTTCAGTGAGTTTTCATGAAAATACAGGAGTTCTGCATGAAGTGTTCATTTTGGCCTTCTCTCGCTGAGAAAACACTATTTGTGACCTATGATACAAAAATGCCATAACTTTTGTTCAAAGTGATTTTTCAGTCAAGTTTCAACCTGAAAGCATAGAAAGATGCATAAACTTGAAGTTACAGCTTGATTTCAGTGAGTTTTCATCAAAATACAGGAGTTCTGCATGAAGTGTTCATTTTGGCCTTCTCTCGCTGAGAAAACACTATTTGTGACCTATGATACAAAAATTCCATAACTTTTGTTCAAAGTGAGTTTTCAGTCAAGTTTCAACCTGAAAGCATAGAAAGATGCATAAACTTGAAGTTACAGCTTGATTTCAGTGAGTTTTCATCAAAATACAGGAGTTCTGCATGAAGTGTTCATTTTGGCCTTCTCTCGCTGAGAAAACGCTATTTGTGACCTGCGACACAGAACAGCCATAACTTTTTTTAAAAGTGAGTTTTCTGTCAAGTTTCAACCTAAAAGCATAGAAAGATGCATAAACTTGAAGTCAAAGCTTGATTTCAGTGAGTTTTCACCAAAATACAGGAGTTCTGCATGAAGTGTTCATTTTTGCCTTCTCTCGCTGAGAAAACACTATTTGTGACCTGTGATACAAAAATGCCATAACTTTTGTTCAAAGTGAGTTTTCAGTCAAGTTTCAACCTGAAAGCATAGAAAGATGCATAAACTTGAAGTTACAGCTTGATTTCAGTGAGTTTTCATCAAAATACAGGAGTTCTGCATGAAGTGTTCATTTTGGCCTTCTCTCGCTGAGAAAACACTATTTGTGACCTGTGATACAAAAATGCCATAACTTTTGTTCAAAGTGAGTTTTCAATCAAGTTTCAACCTGAAAGCATAGAAAGATGCATAATCTTGAAGTTACAGCTTGATTTCAGTGAGTTTTAATCAAAATACAGGAGTTCTGCATGAAGTGTTCATTTTGGCCTTCTCTCGCTGAGAAAACACTATTTGTGACCTAAGATACAATAATGCCATAACTTTTGTTCAAAGTGAGTTTTCAGTCAAGTTTCAACCTGAAAGCATAGAAAGATGCATAAACTTGAAGTTACATCTTGATTTCAGTGAGTTTTCATCAAAATACAGGAGTTCTGCATAAAGTGTTCATTTTGGCCTTCTCTCGCTGAGAAAACACTATTTGTGACCTATGATACAAAAATGCCATAACTTTTGTTCAAAATGAGTTTTCAGTCAAGTTTCAACCTGAAAGCATAGAAAGATGCATAAACTTGAAGTTACAGCTTAATTTCAGTGAGTTTTCATCAAAATACAGGAGTTCTGCATGAAGTGTTCATTTTGGCCTTCTCTCGCTGAGAAAACACTATTTGTGACCTATGATACAAAAATGCCATTACTTTTGTTCAAAGTGAGTTTTCAGTCAAGTTTCAACCTGAAAGCATAGAAAGATGCATAAACGTGAAGTTACAGCTTGATTTCAGTGAGTTTTCATCAAAATACAGGAGTTCTGAATGAAGTGTTCATTTTGGCCTTCTCTCGCTGAGAAAACACTATTTGTGACCTGTGATACAAAAATGCCATAACTTTTGTTCAAAGTGAGTTTTCAGTCAAGTTTCAACCAGAAAACATAGAAAGATGCATAAACTTGAAGTTACAGCTTGATTTCAGTGAGTTTTCATCAAAATACAGGAGTTCTGCATGAAGTGTTCATTTTGGCCTTCTCTCGCTGAGAAAACACTATTTGTGACCTGTGATACAAAAATGCCATAACTTTTGTTCAAAGTGAGTTTTCAGTCAAGTTTCAACCTGAAAGCATAGAAAGATGCATAAACTTGAAGTTACAGCTTGATTTCAGTGAGTTTTCATCAAAATACAGGAGTTCTGCATGAAGTGTTCATTTTGGCCTTCTCTCGCTGAGAAAACGCTATTTGTGACCTGCGACACAGAACAGCCATAACTTTTTTTAAAAGTGAGTTTTCTGTCAAGTTTCAACCTGAAAGCATAGAAAGATGCATAAACTTGAAGTTACAGCTTGATTTCAGTGAGCTTTCATCAAAATACAGGAGTTCTGCATGAAGTGTTCATTTTGGCCTTCTCTCGCTGAGAAAACACTATTTGTGACCTGTGATACAAAAATGCCATAACTTTTGTTCAAAGTGAGTTTTCAGTCAAGTTTCAACCTGAAAACATAGAAAGATGCATAATCTTGAAGTTACAGCTTGATTTAAGTGAGTTTTAATCAAAATACAGGAGTTCTGCATGAAGTGTTCATTTTGGCCTTTTCTCTTGCTGAGAAAACACTAATTGTGACCTATGATACAAAAATGCCATAACTTTTGTTCAAAGTGAGTTTTCAGTCAAGTTTCAACCTGAAAGCATAGAAAGATGCATAAACTTGAAGTTACAGCTTGATTTCAGTGAGTTTTCATCAAAATACAGGAGTTCTGAATGAAGTGCTCATTTTGGCCTTCTCTCGCTGAGAAAACACTATTTGTGACCTGTGATACAAAAATGCCATAACTTTTGTTAAAGTGAGTTTTCAGTCAAGTTTCAACCTGAAAGCATAGAAAGATGCATAAACTTGAAGTTACAGCTTGATTTCAGTGAGTTTTCATCAAAATACAGGAGTTCTGCATGAAGTGTTCATTTTGGCCTTCTCTCGCTGAGAAAACACTATTTGTGACCTATGATAAAAAAAATGCCATAACTTTTGTTCAGAGTGATTTTTCAGTCAAGTTTCAACCTGAAAGCATAGAAAGATGCATAAACTTGAAGTTACAGCTTGATTTCAGTGAGTTTTCATCAAAATACAGGAGTTCTGCATGAAGTGTTCATTTTGGCCTTCTCTCGCTGAGAAAACACTATTTGTGACCTATGATACAAAAATTCCATAACTTTTGTTCAAAGTGAGTTTTCAGTCAAGTTTCAACCTGAAAGCATAGAAAGATGCAAAAACTTGAAGTAACAGCTTGATTTCAGTGAGTTTTCATCAAAATACAGGAGTTCTGCATGAAGTGTTCATTTTGGCCTTCTCTCGCTGAGAAAACGCTATTTGTGACCTGCGACACAGAACAGCCATAACTTTTTTTAAAAGTGAGTTTTCTGTCAAGTTTCAACCTAAAAGCATAGAAAGATGCATAAACTTGAAGTTAAAGCTTGATTTCAGTTAGTTTTCACCAAAATACAGGAGTTCTGCATGAAGTGTTCATTTTGGCCTTCTCTCG
The DNA here is from genome assembly GCF_037954235.1 of Aulostomus chinensis. Lineage (NCBI taxonomy): Eukaryota > Metazoa > Chordata > Actinopteri > Syngnathiformes > Aulostomidae > Aulostomus > Aulostomus chinensis. The sequence continues at coordinate 32,340 of NW_028234256.1, forward strand.
CTGAGAAAACACTATTTGTGACCTGTGATACAAAAATGCCATAACTTTTGTTCAAAGTGAGTTTTCAGTCAAGTTTCAACCTGAAAGCATAGAAAGATGCATAAACGTGAAGTTACAGCTTGATTTCAGTGAGTTTTCATCAAAATACAGGAGTTCTGCATGAAGTGTTCATTTTGGCCTTCTCTCGCTGAGAAAACACTATTTGTGACCTGTGATACAAAAATGCCATAACTTTTGTTCAAAGTGAGTTTTCAGTCAAGTTTCAACCTGAAAGCATAGAAAGATGCATAATCTTGAAGTTACAGCTTGATTTCAGTGAGTTTTCATCAAAATACAGGAGTTCTGCATGAAGTGTTCATTTTGGCCTTCTCTCGCTGAGAAAACACTATTTGTGACCTAAGATACAAAAATGCCATAACTTTTGTTCAAAGTGAGTTTTCAGTCAAGTTTCAACCTGAAAGCATAGAAAGATGCATAAACTTGAAGTTACATCTTGATTTCAGTGAGTTTTCATCAAAATACAGGAGTTCTGCATAAAGTGTTCATTTTGGCCTTCTCTCGCTGAGAAAACACTATTTGTGACCTATGATACAAAAATGCCATAACTTTTGTTCAAAATGAGTTTTCAGTCAAGTTTCAACCTGAAAGCATAGAAAGATGCATAAACTTGAAGTTACAGCTTGATTTCAGTGAGTTTTCATCAAAATACAGGAGTTCTGCATGAAGTGTTCATTTTGGCCTTCTCTCGCTGAGAAAACACTATTTGTGACCTATGATACAAAAATGCCATTACTTTTGTTCAAAGTGAGTTTTCAGTCAAGTTTCAACCTGAAAGCATAGAAAGATGCATAAACGTGAAGTTACAGCTTGATTTCAGTGAGTTTTCATCAAAATACAGGAGTTCTGAATGAAGTGTTCATTTTGGCCTTCTCTCGCTGAGAAAACACTATTTGTGACCTGTGATACAAAAATGCCATAACTTTTGTTCAAAGTGAGTTTTCAGTCAAGTTTCAACCTGAAAGCATAGAAAGATGCATAAACTTGAAGTTACAGCTTGATTTCAGTGAGTTTTCATCAAAATACAGCAGTTCTGCATGAAGTGTTCATTTTGGCCTTCTCTCGCTGAGAAAACACTATTTGTGACCTATGATACAAAAATTCCATAACTTTTGTTCAAAGTGAGTTTTCAGTCAAGTTTCAACCTGAAAGTATAGAAAGATGCATAAACTTGAAGTTACAGCTTGATTTCAGTGAGTTTTCATCAAAATACAGGAGTTCTGCATGAAGTGTTCATTTTGGCCTTCTCTCGCTGAGAAAACGCTATTTGTGACCTGCGACACAGAACAGCCATAACTTTTTTTAAAAGTGAGTTTTCTGTCAAGTTTCAACCTGAAAGCATAGAAAGATGCATAAACATGAAGTTACAGCTTGATTTCAGTGAGTTTTCATCAAAATACAGGAGTTCTGCATGAAGTGTTCATTTTGGCCTTCTCTCGCTGAGAAAACACTATTTGTGACCTGTGATACAAAAATGCCATAACTTTTGTTCAAAGTGAGTTTTCAGTCAAGTTTCAATCTGAAAGCATAGAAAGATGCATAATCTTGAAGTTACAGCTTGATTTCAGTGAGTTTTCATCAAAATACAGGAGTTCTGCATGAAGTGTTCATTTTGGCCTTCTCTCGCTGAGAAAACACTATTTGTGACCTATGATACAAAAATGCCATTACTTTTTTTTCAAAGTGAGTTTTCAGTCAAGTTTCAACCTGAAAGCATAGAAAGATGCATAAACGTGAAGTTACAGCTTGATTTCAGTGAGTTTTCATCAAAATACAGGAGTTCTGAATGAAGTGTTCATTTTGGCCTTCTCTCGCTGAGAAAACACTATTTGTGACCTGTGATACAAAAATTCCATAACTTTTGTTCAAAGTGAGTTTTCAGTCAAGTTTCAAACTGAAAGCATAGAAAGATGCATAAACTTGAAGTTACAGCTTGATTTCAGTGAGTTTTCATCAAAATACAGGAGTTCTGCATGAAGTGTTCATTTTGGCCTTCTCTCGCTGAGAAAACACTATTTGTGACCTGTGATACAAAAATGCCATAACTTTTGTTCAAAGTGAGTTTTCAGTCAAGTTTCAACCTGAAAGCATAGAAAGATGCATAAACTTGAAGTTACAGCTTGATTTCAGTGAGTTTTCATCAAAATACAGGACTTCTGAATGAAGTGTTCATTTTGGCCTTCTCTCGCTGAGAAAACACTATTTGTGACCTGTGATACAAAAATGCCATAACTTTTGTTCAAAGTGAGTTTTCAGTCAAGTTTCAACCTGAAAGCATAGAAAGATGCATAAACTTGAAGTTACAGCTTGATTTCAGTGAGTTTTCATCAAAATACAGGAGTTCTGCATGAAGTGTTCATTTTGGCCTTCTCTCGCTGAGAAAACACTATTTGTGACCTATGATACAAAAATTCCATAACTTTTGTTCAAAGTGAGTTTTCAGTCAAGTTTCAACCTGAAAGTATAGAAAGATGCATAAACTTGAAGTTACAGCTTGATTTCAGTGAGTTTTCATCAAAATACAGGAGTTCTGCATGAAGTGTTCATTTTGGCCTTCTCTCGCTGAGAAAACGCTATTTGTGACCTGCGACACAGAACAGCCATAACTTTTTTTAAAAGTGAGTTTTCTGTCAAGTTTCAACCTGAAAGCATAGAAAGATGCATAAACATGAAGTTACAGCTTGATTTCAGTGAGTTTTCATCAAAATACAGGAGTTCTGCATGAAGTGTTCATTTTGGCCTTCTCTCGCTGAGAAAACACTATTTGTGACCTGTGATACAAAAATGCCATAACTTTTGTTCAAAGTGAGTTTTCAGTCAAGTTTCAATCTGAAAGCATAGAAAGATGCATAATCTTGAAGTTACAGCTTGATTTCAGTGAGTTTTCATCAAAATACAGGAGTTCTGCATGAAGTGTTCATTTTGGCCTTCTCTCGCTGAGAAAACACTATTTGTGACCTATGATACAAAAATGCCATTACTTTTTTTTCAAAGTGAGTTTTCAGTCAAGTTTCAACCTGAAAGCATAGAAAGATGCATAAACGTGAAGTTACAGCTTGATTTCAGTGAGTTTTCATCAAAATACAGGAGTTCTGAATGAAGTGTTCATTTTGGCCTTCTCTCGCTGAGAAAACACTATTTGTGACCTGTGATACAAAAATTCCATAACTTTTGTTCAAAGTGAGTTTTCAGTCAAGTTTCAAACTGAAAGCATAGAAAGATGCATAAACTTGAAGTTACAGCTTGATTTCAGTGAGTTTTCATCAAAATACAGGAGTTCTGCATGAAGTGTTCATTTTGGCCTTCTCTCGCTGAGAAAACACTATTTGTGACCTGTGATACAAAAATGCCATAACTTTTGTTCAAAGTGAGTTTTCAGTCAAGTTTCAACCTGAAAGCATAGAAAGATGCATAAACTTGAAGTTACAGCTTGATTTCAGTGAGTTTTCATCAAAATACAGGAGTTCTGCATGAAGTGTTCATTTTGGCCTTCTCTCGCTGAGAAAACACTATTTGTGACCTGTGATACAAAAATGCCATAACTTTTGTTCAAAGTGAGTTTTCAGTCAAGTTTCAACCTGAAAGCATAGAAAGATGCATAAACTTGAAGTTACAGCTTGATTTAAGTGAGTTTTCATCAAAATACAGGAGTTCTGCATGAAGTGTTCATTTTGGCCTTCTCTCGCTGAGAAAACACTATTTGTGACCTGCGACACATAACAGCCATAACTTTTTTTAAAAGTGAGTTTTCTGTCAAGTTTCAACCTGAAAGCATAGAAAGATGCATAAACTTGAAGTTACAGCTTGATTTCAGTGAGTTTTCATCAAAATACAGGAGTTCTGCATGAAGTGTTCATTTTGGCCTTCTCTCGCTGAGAAAACACTATTTGTGACCTGTGATACAAAAATGCCATAACTTTTGTTCAAAGTGAGTTTTCAGTCAAGTTTCAACCTGAAAGCATAGAAAGATGCATAAACGTGAAGTTACAGCTTGATTTCAGTGAGTTTTCATCAAAATACAGGAGTTCTGCATGAAGTGTTCATTTTGGCCTTCTCTCGCTGAGAAAACACTATTTGTAACCTGTGATACAAAAATGCCATAACTTTTTTTCAAAGTGAGTTTTCAGTCAAGTTTCAACCTGAAAGCATAGAAAGATGCATAATCTTGAAGTTACAGCTTGATTTCAGTGAGTTTTAATCAAAATACAGGAGTTCTGCATGAAGTGTTCATTTTGGCCTTCTCTCGCTGAGAAAACACTATTTGTGACCTATGATACAAAAATGCCATAACTTTTGTTCAAAGTGAGTTTTCAGTCAAGTTTCAACCTGAAAGCATAGAAAGATGCATAAACTTGAAGTTACAGCTTGATTTCAGTGAGTTATCATCAAAATACAGGAGTTCTGCATGAAGTGTTCATTTTGGCCTTCTCTCGCTGAGAAAACACTATTTGTGACCTATGATACAAAAATGCCATAACTTTTGTTCAAAATGAGTTTTCAGTCAAGTTTCAACCTGAAAGCATAGAAAGATGCATAAACTTGAAGTTACAGCTTGATTTCAGTGAGTTTTCATCAAAATACAGGAGTTCTGCATGAAGTGTTCATTTTGGACTTCTCTCGCTGAGAAAACACTATTTGTGACCTATGATACAAAAATGCCATTACTTTTGTTCAAAGTGAGTTTTCAGTCAAGTTTCAACCTGAAAGCATAGAAAGATGCATAAACGTGAAGTTACAGTTGATTTCAGTGAGATTTCATCAAAATACAGGAGTTCTGAATGAAGTGTTCATTTTGGCCTTCTCTCGCTGAGAAAACACTATTTGTGACCTGTGATACAAAAATGCCTTAACTTTTGTTCAAAGTGAGTTTTCAGTCAAGTTTCAACCTGAAAGCATAGAAAGATGCATAAACTTGAAGTTACAGCTTGATTTCAGTGAGTTTTCATCAAAATACAGGAGTTCTGCATGAAGTTTTCATTTTGGCCTTCTCTTGCTGAGAAAACACTATTTGTGACCTATGATACAAAAATGCCATAACTTTTGTTCAAAGTGATTTTTCAGTCAAGTTTCAACCTGAAAGCATAGAAAGATGCATAAACTTGAAGTTACAGCTTGATTTCAGTGAGTTTTCATGAAAATACAGGAGTTCTGCATGAAGTGTTCATTTTGGCCTTCTCTCGCTGAGAAAACGCTATTTGTGACCTGCGACACAGAACAACCATATCTTTTGTTCAAAGTGAGTTTTCTGTCAAGTTTCAACCTGAAAGCATAGAAAGATGCATAAACTTAAGTTACAGCTTGATTTCAGTGAGTTTTCATCAAAATACAGGAGTTCTGCATGAAGTGTTCATTTTGGCCTTCTCTCGCTGAGAAAACACTATTTGTGACCTGTGATACAAAAATGCCATAACTTTTGTTCAAAGTGAGTTTTCAGTCAAGTTTCAACCTGAAAGCATAGAAAGATGCATAAACTTGAAGTTACAGCTTGATTTCAGTGAGTTTTCATCAAAATACAGGAGTTCTGCATGAAGTGTTCATTTTGGCCTTCTCTCGCTGAGAAAACACTATTTGTGACCTGTGATACAAAATGCCATAACTTTTGTTCAAAGTGAGTTTTCAGTCAAGTTTCAACCTGAAAGCATAGAAAGATGCATAAACTTGAAGTTACAGCTTGATTTCAGTGAGTTTTCATCAAAATACAGGAGTTCTGCATGAAGTGTTCATTTTGGCCTTCTCTCGCTGAGAAAACACTATTTGTGACCTGTGATACAAAAATGCCATAACTTTTGTTCAAAGTGAGTTTTCAGTCAAGTTTCAACCTGAAAGCATAGAAAGATGCATAAACTTGAAGTTACAGCTTGATTTCAGTGAGTTTTCATCAAAATACAGGAGTTCTGCATGAAGTGTTCATTTTGGCCTTCTCTCGCTGAGAAAACACTATTTGTGACCTGTGATACAAAAATGCCATAACTTTTGTTCAAAGTGAGTTTTCAGTCAAGTTTCAACCTGAAAGCATAGAAAGATGCATAAACTTGAAGTTACAGCTTGATTTCAGTGAGTTTTCATCAAAATACAGGAGTTCTGCATGAAGTGTTCATTTTGGCCTTCTCTCGCTGAGAAAACACTATTTGTGACCTGTGATACAAAAATGCCATGACTTTTGTTCAAAGTGAGTTTTCAGTCAAGTTTCAACCTGAAAGCATAGAAAGATGCATAAACGTGAAGTTACAGCTTGATTTCAGTGAGTTTTCATCAAAATACAGGAGTTCTGCATGAAGTGTTCATTTTGGCCTTCTCTCGCTGAGAAAACACTATTTGTGACCTGTGATACAAAAATGCCATAACTTTTGTTCAAAGTGAGTTTTCAGTCAAGTTTCAACCTGAAAGCATAGAAAGATGCATAAACTTGAAGTTACAGCTTGATTTCAGTGAGTTTTCATCAAAATACAGGAGTTCTGCATGAAGTGTTCATTTTGGCCTTCTCTCGCTGAGAAAACGCTATTTGTGACCTGTGATACAAAAATGCCATAACTTTTGTTCAAAGTGAGTTTTCAGTCAAGTTTCAACCTGAAAGCATAGAAAGATGCATAAACTTGAAGTTACAGCTTGATTTCAGTGAGTTTTCATCAAAATACAGGAGTTCTGCATGAAGTGTTCATTTTGGCCTTATCTCGCTGAGAAAACACTATTTGTGACCTGTGATACAAAAATTCCATAACTTTTGTTCAAAGTGAGTTTTCAGTCAAGTTTCAACCTGAAAGCATAGAAAGATGCATAAACTTGAAGTTACAGCTTGATTTCAGTGAGTTTTCATCAAAATACAGGAGTTCTGCATGAAGTGTTCATTTTGGCCTTCTCTCGCTGAGAAAACACTATTTGTGACCTGTGATACAAAAATGCCATAACTTTTGTTCAAAGTGAGTTTTCAGTCAAGTTTCAAACTGAAAGCATAGAAAGATGCATAAACTTGAAGTTACAGCTTGATTTCAGTGAGTTTTCATCAAAATACAGGAGTTCTGCATGAAGTGTTCATTTTGGCCTTCTCTCGCTGAGAAAACATTATTTGTGACCTGTGATACAAAAATGCCATAACTTTTGTTCAAAGTGAGTTTTCAGTCAAGTTTCAACCTGAAAGCATAGAAAGATGCATAAACGTGAAGTTACAGCTTGATTTCAGTGAGTTTTCATCAAAATACAGGAGTTCTGCATGAAGTGTTCATTTTGGCCTTCTCTCGCTGAGAAAACACTATTTGTGACCTGTGATACAAAAAAGCCATAACTTTTGTTCAAAGTGAGTTTTCAGTCAAGTTTCAACCTGAAAGCATAGAAAGATGCATAAACTTGAAGTTACAGCTTGATTTCAGTGAGTTTTCATCAAAATACAGGAGTTCTGCATGAAGTGTTCATTTTGGCCTTCTCTCGCTGAGAAAACACTATTTGTGACCTGTGATACAAAAATGCCATAACTTTTGTTCAAAGTGAGTTTTCAGTCAAATTTTAACCTGAAAGCATAGAAAGATGCATAAACTTGAAGTTACAGCTTGATTTCAGTGAGTTTTCATCAAAATACAGGAGTTCTGCATGAAGTGTTCATTTTGGCCTTCACTCGCTGAGAAAACACTATTTGTGACCTGTGATACAAAAATGCCATAACTTTTGTTCAAAGTGAGTTTTCAGTCAAGTTTCAAACTGAAAGCATAGAAAGATGCATAAACTTGAAGTTACAGCTTGATTTCAGTGAGTTTTCATCAAAATACAGGAGTTCTGCATGAAGTGTTCATTTTGGACTTCTCTCGCTGAGAAAACACTATTTGTGACCTATGATACAAAAATGCCATTACTTTTGTTCAAAGTGAGTTTTCAGTCAAGTTTCAACCTGAAAGCATAGAAAGATGCATAAACGTGAAGTTACAGTTGATTTCAGTGAGATTTCATCAAAATACAGGAGTTCTGAATGAAGTGTTCATTTTGGCCTTCTCTCGCTGAGAAAACACTATTTGTGACCTGTGATACAAAAATGCCTTAACTTTTGTTCAAAGTGAGTTTTCAGTCAAGTTTCAACCTGAAAGCATAGAAAGATGCATAAACTTGAAGTTACAGCTTGATTTCAGTGAGTTTTCATCAAAATACAGGAGTTCTGCATGAAGTTTTCATTTTGGCCTTCTCTTGCTGAGAAAACACTATTTGTGACCTATGATACAAAAATGCCATAACTTTTGTTCAAAGTGATTTTTCAGTCAAGTTTCAACCTGAAAGCATAGAAAGATGCATAAACTTGAAGTTACAGCTTGATTTCAGTGAGTTTTCATGAAAATACAGGAGTTCTGCATGAAGTGTTCATTTTGGCCTTCTCTCGCTGAGAAAACGCTATTT
>NW_028234257.1:0-39691 GCF_037954235.1 Aulostomus chinensis
CAGAACTCCTGTATTTTGATGAAAACTCACTGAAATCAAGCTGTAACTTCAAGTTTATGCATCTTTCTATGCTTTCAGGTTGAAACTTGACTGAAACTCACTTTGAACAAAAGTTATGGCTGTTCTGTGTCGCAGGTCACAAATAGCGTTTTCTCAGCGAGAGAAGGCCAAAATGAACACTTCATGCAGAACTCCTGTATTTTGATGAAAACTCACTGAAATCAAGCTGTAACTTCAAGTTTATGCATCTTTCTATGCTTTCAGGTTGAAACTTGACTGAAAACTCACTTTGAACAAAAGTTATGGCATTTTTGTATCACAGGTCACAAATAGTGTTTTCTCAGCGAGAGAAGGCCAAAATGAACACTTCATGCAGAACTCCTGTATTTTGATGAAAACTCACTGAAATCAAGCTGTAACTTCAAGTTTATGCATCTTTCTATGCTTTCAGGTTGAAACTTGACTGAAAACTCACTTTGAACAAAAGTTATGGCTGTTCTGTGTCGCAGGTCACAAATAGCGTTTTCTCAGCAAGAGAAGGCCAAAATGAACACTTCATGCAGAACTCCTGTATTTTGATGAAAACTCACTGAAATCAAGCTGTAACTTCAAGTTTATGCATCTTTCTATGCTTTCAGGTTGAAACTTGACTGAAAACTCACTTTGAACAAAAGTTCTGGCATTTTTGTATCACAGGTCACAAATAGTGTTTTCTCAGCGAGAGAAGGCCAAAATGAACACTTCATGCAGAACTCCTGTATTTTGATGAAAACTCACTGAAATCAAGCTGTAACTTCAAGTTTATGCATCTTTCTATGCTTTCAGGTTGAAACTTGACTGAAAACTCACTTTGAACAAAAGTTATGGCTGTTCTGTGTCGCAGGTCACAAATAGCGTTTTCTCAGCGAGAGAAGGCCAAAATGAACACTTCATGCAGAACTCCTGTATTTTGATGAAAACTCACTGAAATCAAGCTGTAACTTCAAGTTTATGCATCTTTCTATGCTTTCAGGTTGAAACTTGACTGAAAACTCACTTTGAACAAAAGTTATGGCATTTTTGTATCACAGGTCACAAATAGTGTTTTCTCAGCGAGAGAAGGCCAAAATGAACACTTCATGCAGAACTCCTGTATTTTGATGAAAACTCACTGAAATCAAGCTGTAACTTCAAGTTTATGCATCTTTCTATGCTTTCAGGTTGAAACTTGACTGAAAACTCACTTTGAACAAAAGTTTTGGCATTTTTGTATCACAGGTAACAAATAGTGTTTTCTCAGCGAGAGAAGGCCAAAATGAACACTTCATGCAGAACTCCTGTATTTTGATGAAAACTCACTGAAATCAAGCCGTAACTTCAAGTTTATGCATCTTTCTATGCTTTCAGGTTGAAACTTGACTGAAAACTCACTTTGAACAAAAGTTATGGCATTTTTGTATCACAGGTCACAAATAGTGTTTTCTCAGCGAGAGAAGGCCAAAATGAACACTTCATGCAGAACTCCTGTATTTTGATGAAAACTCACTGAAATCAAGCTGTAACTTCAAGTTTATGCATCTTTCTATGCTTTCAGGTTGAAACTTGACTGAAAACTCACTTTGAACAAAAGTTATGGCATTTTTGTATCACAGGTCACAAATAGTGTTTTCTCAGCGAGAGAAGGCCAAAATGAACACTTCATGCAGAACTCCTGTATTTTGATGAAAACTCACTGAAATCAAGCTGTAACTTCAAGTTTGTGCATCTTTCTATGCTTTCAGGTTGAAACTTGACTGAAAACTCACTTTGAACAAAAGTTCTGGCATTTTTGTATCACAGGTCACAAATAGTGTTTTCTCAGCGAGAGAAGGCCAAAATGAACACTTCATGCAGAACTCCTGTATTTTGATGAAAACTCACTGAAATCAAGCTGTAACTTCAAGTTTATGCATCTTTCTATGCTTTCAGGTTGAAACTTGACTGAAAACTCACTTTGAACAAAAGTTATGGCATTTTTGTATCACAGGTCACAAATAGTGTTTTCTCAGCGAGAGAAGGCCAAAATGAACACTTCATGCAGAACTCCTTTATTTTGATGAAAACTCACTGAAATCAAGCTGTAACTTCAAGTTTGTGCATCTTTCTATGCTTTCAGGTTGAAACTTGACTGAAAACTCACTTTGAACAAAAGTTATGGCATTTTTGTATCACAGGTCACAAATAGTGTTTTCTCAGCGAGAGAAGGCCAAAATGAACACTTCATGCAGAACTCCTGTATTTTGATGAAAACTCACTGAAATCAAGCTGTAACTTCAAGTTTTTGCATCTTTCTATGCTTTCAGGTTGAAACTTGACAGAAAACTCACTTTGAACAAAAGTTATGGCTGTTCTGTGTCGCAGGTCACAAATAGCGTTTTCTCAGCGAGAGAAGGCCAAAATGAACACTTCATGCAGAACTCCTGTATTTTGATGAAAACTCACTGAAATCAAGCTGTAACTTCAAGTTTATGCATCTTTCTATGCTTTCAGGTTGAAACTTGACTGAAAACTCACTTTGAACAAAAGTTATGGCTGTTCTGTGTCGCAGGTCACAAATAGTGTTTTCTCAGCGAGAGAAGGCCAAAATGAACACTTCATGCAGAACTCCTGTATTTTGATGAAAACTCACTGAAATCAAGCTGTAACTTCAAGTTTATGCATCTTTCTATGCTTTCAGGTTGAAACTTGACTGAAAACTCACTTTGAACAAAAGTTATGGCATTTTTGTATCACAGGTCACAAATAGTGTTTTCTCAGCGAGAGAAGGCCAAAATGAACACTTCATGCAGAACTCCTGTATTTTGATGAAAACTCACTGAAATCAAGCTGTAACTTCAAGTTTATGCATCTTTCTATGCTTTCAGGTTGAAACTTGACTGAAAACTCACTTTGAACAAAAGTTATGGCATTTTTGTATCACAGGTCACAAATAGTGTTTTCTCAGCGAGAGAAGGCCAAAATGAACACTTCATGCAGAACTCCTGTATTTTGATGAAAACTCACTGAAATCAAGCTGTAACTTCAAGTTTATGCATCTTTCTATGCTTTCAGGTTGAAACTTGACTGAAAACTCACTTTGAACAAAAGTTATGGCATTTTTGTATCACAGGTCACAAATAGTGTTTTCTCAGCGAGAGAAGGCCAAAATGAACACTTCATGCAGAACTCCTGTATTTTGATGAAAACTCACTGAAATCAAGCTGTAACTTCAAGTTTATGCATCTTTCTATGCTTTCAGGTTGAAACTTGACTGAAAACTCACTTTGAACAAAAGTTATGGCTGTTCTGTGTCGCAGGTCACAAATAGCGTTTTCTCAGCGAGAGAAGGCCAAAATGAACACTTCATGCAGAACTCCTGTATTTTGATGAAAACTCACTGAAATCAAGCTGTAACTTCAAGTTTATGCATCTTTCTATGCTTTCAGGTTGAAACTTGACTGAAAACTCACTTTGAACAAAAGTTATGGCATTTTTGTATCACAGGTCACAAATAGTGTTTTCTCAGCGAGAGAAGGCCAAAATGAACACTTCATGCAGAACTCCTGTATTTTGATGAAAACTCACTGAAATCAAGCTGTAACTTCAAGTTTATGCATCTTTCTATGCTTTCAGGTTGAAACTTGACTGAAAACTCACTTTGAACAAAAGTTCTGGCATTTTTGTATCACAGGTCACAAATAGTGTTTTCTCAGCGAGAGAAGGCCAAAATGAACACTTCATGCAGAACTCCTGTATTTTGATGAAAACTCACTGAAATCAAGCTGTAACTTCAAGTTTATGCATCTTTCTATGCTTTCAGGTTGAAACTTGACTGAAAACTCACTTTGAACAAAAGTTATGGCTGTTCTGTGTCGCAGGTCACAAATAGCGTTTTCTCAGCGAGAGAAGGCCAAAATGAACACTTCATGCAGAACTCCTGTATTTTGATGAAAACTCACTGAAATCAAGCTGTAACTTCAAGTTTATGCATCTTTCTATGCTTTCAGGTTGAAACTTGACTGAAAACTCACTTTGAACAAAAGTTATGGCATTTTTGTATCACAGGTCACAAATAGTGTTTTCTCAGCGAGAGAAGGCCAAAATGAACACTTCATGCAGAACTCCTGTATTTTGATGAAAACTCACTGAAATCAAGCTGTAACTTCAAGTTTATGCATCTTTCTATGCTTTCAGGTTGAAACTTGACTGAAAACTCACTTTGAACAAAAGTTTTGGCATTTTTGTATCACAGGTAACAAATAGTGTTTTCTCAGCGAGAGAAGGCCAAAATGAACACTTCATGCAGAACTCCTGTATTTTGATGAAAACTCACTGAAATCAAGCCGTAACTTCAAGTTTATGCATCTTTCTATGCTTTCAGGTTGAAACTTGACTGAAAACTCACTTTGAACAAAAGTTATGGCATTTTTGTATCACAGGTCACAAATAGTGTTTTCTCAGCGAGAGAAGGCCAAAATGAACACTTCATGCAGAACTCCTGTATTTTGATGAAAACTCACTGAAATCAAGCTGTAACTTCAAGTTTATGCATCTTTCTATGCTTTCAGGTTGAAACTTGACTGAAAACTCACTTTGAACAAAAGTTATGGCATTTTTGTATCACAGGTCACAAATAGTGTTTTCTCAGCGAGAGAAGGCCAAAATGAACACTTCATGCAGAACTCCTGTATTTTGATGAAAACTCACTGAAATCAAGCTGTAACTTCAAGTTTGTGCATCTTTCTATGCTTTCAGGTTGAAACTTGACTGAAAACTCACTTTGAACAAAAGTTCTGGCATTTTTGTATCACAGGTCACAAATAGTGTTTTCTCAGCGAGAGAAGGCCAAAATGAACACTTCATGCAGAACTCCTGTATTTTGATGAAAACTCACTGAAATCAAGCTGTAACTTCAAGTTTATGCATCTTTCTATGCTTTCAGGTTGAAACTTGACTGAAAACTCACTTTGAACAAAAGTTATGGCATTTTTGTATCACAGGTCACAAATAGTGTTTTCTCAGCGAGAGAAGGCCAAAATGAACACTTCATGCAGAACTCCTTTATTTTGATGAAAACTCACTGAAATCAAGCTGTAACTTCAAGTTTGTGCATCTTTCTATGCTTTCAGGTTGAAACTTGACTGAAAACTCACTTTGAACAAAAGTTATGGCATTTTTGTATCACAGGTCACAAATAGTGTTTTCTCAGCGAGAGAAGGCCAAAATGAACACTTCATGCAGAACTCCTGTATTTTGATGAAAACTCACTGAAATCAAGCTGTAACTTCAAGTTTTTGCATCTTTCTATGCTTTCAGGTTGAAACTTGACAGAAAACTCACTTTGAACAAAAGTTATGGCTGTTCTGTGTCGCAGGTCACAAATAGCGTTTTCTCAGCGAGAGAAGGCCAAAATGAACACTTCATGCAGAACTCCTGTATTTTGATGAAAACTCACTGAAATCAAGCTGTAACTTCAAGTTTATGCATCTTTCTATGCTTTCAGGTTGAAACTTGACTGAAAACTCACTTTGAACAAAAGTTATGGCTGTTCTGTGTCGCAGGTCACAAATAGTGTTTTCTCAGCGAGAGAAGGCCAAAATGAACACTTCATGCAGAACTCCTGTATTTTGATGAAAACTCACTGAAATCAAGCTGTAACTTCAAGTTTATGCATCTTTCTATGCTTTCAGGTTGAAACTTGACTGAAAACTCACTTTGAACAAAAGTTATGGCATTTTTGTATCACAGGTCACAAATAGTGTTTTCTCAGCGAGAGAAGGCCAAAATGAACACTTCATGCAGAACTCCTGTATTTTGATGAAAACTCACTGAAATCAAGCTGTAACTTCAAGTTTATGCATCTTTCTATGCTTTCAGGTTGAAACTTGACTGAAAACTCACTTTGAACAAAAGTTATGGCATTTTTGTATCACAGGTCACAAATAGTGTTTTCTCAGCGAGAGAAGGCCAAAATGAACACTTCATGCAGAACTCCTGTATTTTGATGAAAACTCACTGAAATCAAGCTGTAACTTCAAGTTTATGCATCTTTCTATGCTTTCAGGTTGAAACTTGACTGAAAACTCACTTTGAACAAAAGTTATGGCATTTTTGTATCACAGGTCACAAATAGTGTTTTCTCAGCGAGAGAAGGCCAAAATGAACACTTCATGCAGAACTCCTGTATTTTGATGAAAACTCACTGAAATCAAGCTGTAACTTCAAGTTTATGCATCTTTCTATGCTTTCAGGTTGAAACTTGACTGAAAACTCACTTTGAACAAAAGTTATGGCATTTTTGTATCACAGGTCACAAATAGTGTTTTCTCAGCGAGAGAAGGCCAAAATGAACACTTCATGCAGAACTCCTGTATTTTGATGAAAACTCACTGAAATCAAGCTGTAACTTCAAGTTTATGCATCTTTCTATGCTTTCAGGTTGAAACTTGACTGAAAACTCACTTTGAACAAAAGTTATGGCTGTTCTGTGTCGCAGGTCACAAATAGCGTTTTCTCAGCGAGAGAAGGCCAAAATGAACACTTCATGCAGAACTCCTGTATTTTGATGAAAACTCACTGAAATCAAGCTGTAACTTCAAGTTTATGCATCTTTCTATGCTTTCAGGTTGAAACTTGACTGAAAACTCACTTTGAACAAAAGTTATGGCATTTTTGTATCACAGGTGACAAATAGTGTTTTCTCAGCGAGAGAAGGCCAAAATGAACACTTCATGCAGAACTCCTGTATTTTGATGAAAACTCACTGAAATCAAGCTGTAACTTCAAGTTTATGCATCTTTCTATGCTTTCAAGTTGAAACTTGACTGAAAACTCACTTTGAACAAAAGTTATGGCATTTTTGTATCACAGGTCACAAATAGTGTTTTCTCAGCGAGAGAAGGCCAAAATGAACACTTCATGCAGAACTCCTGTATTTTGATGAAAACTCACTGAAATCAAGCTGTAACTTCAAGTTTATGCATCTTTCTATGCTTTCAGGTTGAAACTTGACTGAAAACTCACTTTGAACAAAAGTTATGGCATTTTTGTATCACAGGTCACAAATAGTGTTTTCTCAGCGAGAGAAGGCCAAAATGAACACTTCATGCAGAACTCCTGTATTTTGATGAAAACTCACTGAAATCAAGCTGTAACTTCAAGTTTATGCATCTTTCTATGCTTTCAGGTTGAAACTTGACTGAAAACTCACTTTGAACAAAAGTTATGGCATTTTTGTATCACAGGTCACAAATAGTGTTTTCTCAGCGAGAGAAGGCCAAAATGAACACTTCATGCAGAACTCCTGTATTTTGATGAAAACTCACTGAAATCAAGCTGTAACTTCAAGTTTATGCATCTTTCTATGCTTTCAGGTGAAACTTGACTGAAAACTCACTTTGAACAAAAGTTATGGCATTTTTGTATCACAGGTCACAAATAGTGTTTTCTCAGCGAGAGAAGGCCAAAATGAACACTTCATGCAGAACTCCTGTATTTTGATGAAAACTCACTGAAATCAAGCTGTAACTTCAAGTTTATCCATCTTTCTATGCTTTCAGGTTGAAACTTGACTGAAAACTCACTTTGAACAAAAGTTATGGCATTTTTGTATCACAGGTCACAAATAGTGTTTTCTCAGCGAGAGAAGGCCAAAATGAACACTTCATGCAGAACTCCTGTATTTTGATGAAAACTCACTGAAATCAAGCTGTAACTTCAAGTTTATGCATCTTTCTATGCTTTCAGGTTGAAACTTGACTGAAAACTCACTTTGAACAAAAGTTATGGCATTTTTGTATCACAGGTCACAAATAGTGTTTTCTCAGCGAGAGAAGGCCAAAATGAACACTTCATGCAGAACTCCTGTATTTTGATGAAAACTCACTGAAATCAAGCTGTAACTTCAAGTTTATGCATCTTTCTATGCTTTCAGGTTGAAACTTGACTGAAAACTCACTTTGAACAAAAGTTATGGCTGTTCTGTGTCGCAGGTCACAAATAGCGTTTTTTCAGCAAGAGAAGGCCAAAATGAACACTTCATGCAGAACTCCTGTATTTTGATGAAAACTCACTGAAATCAAGCTGTAACTTCAAGTTTATGCATCTTTCTATGCTTTCAGGTTGAAACTTGACTGAAAACTCACTTTGAACAAAAGTTCTGGCATTTTTGTATCACAGGTCACAAATAGTGTTTTCTCAGCGAGAGAAGGCCAAAATGAACACTTCATGCAGAACTCCTGTATTTTGATGAAAACTCACTGAAATCAAGCTGTAACTTCAAGTTTATGCATCTTTCTATGCTTTCAGGTTGAAACTTGACTGAAAACTCACTTTGAACAAAAGTTATGGCTGTTCTGTGTCGCAGGTCACAAATAGCGTTTTCTCAGCGAGAGAAGGCCAAAATGAACACTTCATGCAGAACTCCTGTATTTTGATGAAAACTCACTGAAATCAAGCTGTAACTTCAAGTTTATGCATCTTTCTATGCTTTCAGGTTGAAACTTGACTGAAAACTCACTTTGAACAAAAGTTATGGCATTTTTGTATCACAGGTCACAAATAGTGTTTTCTCAGCGAGAGAAGGCCAAAATGAACACTTCATGCAGAACTCCTGTATTTTGATGAAAACTCACTGAAATCAAGCTGTAACTTCAAGTTTATGCATCTTTCTATGCTTTCAGGTTGAAACTTGACTGAAAACTCACTTTGAACAAAAGTTTTGGCATTTTTGTATCACAGGTCACAAATAGTGTTTTCTCAGCGAGAGAAGGCCAAAATGAACACTTCATGCAGAACTCCTGTATTTTGATGAAAACTCACTGAAATCAAGCCGTAACTTCAAGTTTATGCATCTTTCTATGCTTTCAGGTTGAAACTTGACTGAAAACTCACTTTGAACAAAAGTTATGGCATTTTTGTATCACAGGTCACAAATAGTGTTTTCTCAGCGAGAGAAGGCCAAAATGAACACTTCTTGCAGAACTCCTGTATTTTGATGAAAACTCACTGAAATCAAGCTGTAACTTCAAGTTTATGCATCTTTCTATGCTTTCAGGTTGAAACTTGACTGAAAACTCACTTTGAACAAAAGTTATGGCATTTTTGTATCACAGGTCACAAATAGTGTTTTCTCAGCGAGAGAAGGCCAAAATGAACACTTCATGCAGAACTCCTGTATTTTGATGAAAACTCACTGAAATCAAGCTGTAACTTCAAGTTTGTGCATCTTTCTATGCTTTCAGGTTGAAACTTGACTGAAAACTCACTTTGAACAAAAGTTCTGGCATTTTTGTATCACAGGTCACAAATAGTGTTTTCTCAGCGAGAGAAGGCCAAAATGAACACTTCATGCAGAACTCCTGTATTTTGATGAAAACTCACTGAAATCAAGCTGTAACTTCAAGTTTATGCATCTTTCTATGCTTTCAGGTTGAAACTTGACTGAAAACTCACTTTGAACAAAAGTTATGGCATTTTTGTATCACAGGTCACAAATAGTGTTTTCTCAGCGAGAGAAGGCCAAAATGAACACTTCATGCAGAACTCCTTTATTTTGATGAAAACTCACTGAAATCAAGCTGTAACTTCAAGTTTGTGCATCTTTCTATGCTTTCAGGTTGAAACTTGACTGAAAACTCACTTTGAACAAAAGTTATGGCATTTTTGTATCACAGGTCACAAATAGTGTTTTCTCAGCGAGAGAAGGCCAAAATGAACACTTCATGCAGAACTCCTGTATTTTGATGAAAACTCACTGAAATCAAGCTGTAACTTCAAGTTTTTGCATCTTTCTATGCTTTCAGGTTGAAACTTGACAGAAAACTCACTTTGAACAAAAGTTATGGCTGTTCTGTGTCGCAGGTCACAAATAGCGTTTTCTCAGCGAGAGAAGGCCAAAATGAACACTTCATGCAGAACTCCTGTATTTTGATGAAAACTCACTGAAATCAAGCTGTAACTTCAAGTTTATGCATCTTTCTATGCTTTCAGGTTGAAACTTGACTGAAAACTCACTTTGAACAAAAGTTATGGCTGTTCTGTGTCGCAGGTCACAAATAGTGTTTTCTCAGCGAGAGAAGGCCAAAATGAACACTTCATGCAGAACTCCTGTATTTTGATGAAAACTCACTGAAATCAAGCTGTAACTTCAAGTTTATGCATCTTTCTATGCTTTCAGGTTGAAACTTGACTGAAAACTCACTTTGAACAAAAGTTATGGCATTTTTGTATCACAGGTCACAAATAGTGTTTTCTCAGCGAGAGAAGGCCAAAATGAACACTTCATGCAGAACTCCTGTATTTTGATGAAAACTCACTGAAATCAAGCTGTAACTTCAAGTTTATGCATCTTTCTATGCTTTCAGGTTGAAACTTGACTGAAAACTCACTTTGAACAAAAGTTATGGCATTTTTGTATCACAGGTCACAAATAGTGTTTTCTCAGCGAGAGAAGGCCAAAATGAACACTTCATGCAGAACTCCTGTATTTTGATGAAAACTCACTGAAATCAAGCTGTAACTTCAAGTTTATGCATCTTTCTATGCTTTCAGGTTGAAACTTGACTGAAAACTCACTTTGAACAAAAGTTATGGCATTTTTGTATCACAGGTCACAAATAGTGTTTTCTCAGCGAGAGAAGGCCAAAATGAACACTTCATGCAGAACTCCTGTATTTTGATGAAAACTCACTGAAATCAAGCTGTAACTTCAAGTTTATGCATCTTTCTATGCTTTCAGGTTGAAACTTGACTGAAAACTCACTTTGAACAAAAGTTATGGCATTTTTGTATCACAGGTCACAAATAGTGTTTTCTCAGCGAGAGAAGGCCAAAATGAACACTTCATGCAGAACTCCTGTATTTTGATGAAAACTCACTGAAATCAAGCTGTAACTTCAAGTTTATGCATCTTTCTATGCTTTCAGGTTGAAACTTGACTGAAAACTCACTTTGAACAAAAGTTATGGCTGTTCTGTGTCGCAGGTCACAAATAGCGTTTTTTCAGCAAGAGAAGGCCAAAATGAACACTTCATGCAGAACTCCTGTATTTTGATGAAAACTCACTGAAATCAAGCTGTAACTTCAAGTTTATGCATCTTTCTATGCTTTCAGGTTGAAACTTGACTGAAAACTCACTTTGAACAAAAGTTCTGGCATTTTTGTATCACAGGTCACAAATAGTGTTTTCTCAGCGAGAGAAGGCCAAAATGAACACTTCATGCAGAACTCCTGTATTTTGATGAAAACTCACTGAAATCAAGCTGTAACTTCAAGTTTATGCATCTTTCTATGCTTTCAGGTTGAAACTTGACTGAAAACTCACTTTGAACAAAAGTTATGGCTGTTCTGTGTCGCAGGTCACAAATAGCGTTTTCTCAGCGAGAGAAGGCCAAAATGAACACTTCATGCAGAACTCCTGTATTTTGATGAAAACTCACTGAAATCAAGCTGTAACTTCAAGTTTATGCATCTTTCTATGCTTTCAGGTTGAAACTTGACTGAAAACTCACTTTGAACAAAAGTTATGGCATTTTTGTATCACAGGTCACAAATAGTGTTTTCTCAGCGAGAGAAGGCCAAAATGAACACTTCATGCAGAACTCCTGTATTTTGATGAAAACTCACTGAAATCAAGCTGTAACTTCAAGTTTATGCATCTTTCTATGCTTTCAGGTTGAAACTTGACTGAAAACTCACTTTGAACAAAAGTTTTGGCATTTTTGTATCACAGGTCACAAATAGTGTTTTCTCAGCGAGAGAAGGCCAAAATGAACACTTCATGCAGAACTCCTGTATTTTGATGAAAACTCACTGAAATCAAGCTGTAACTTCAAGTTTATGCATCTTTCTATGCTTTCAGGTTGAAACTTGACTGAAAACTCACTTTGAACAAAAGTTATGGCATTTTTGTATCACAGGTCACAAATAGTGTTTTCTCAGCGAGAGAAGGCCAAAATGAACACTTCTTGCAGAACTCCTGTATTTTGATGAAAACTCACTGAAATCAAGCTGTAACTTCAAGTTTATGCATCTTTCTATGCTTTCAGGTTGAAACTTGACTGAAAACTCACTTTGAACAAAAGTTATGGCATTTTTGTATCACAGGTCACAAATAGTGTTTTCTCAGCGAGAGAAGGCCAAAATGAACACTTCATGCAGAACTCCTGTATTTTGATGAAAACTCACTGAAATCAAGCTGTAACTTCAAGTTTGTGCATCTTTCTATGCTTTCAGGTTGAAACTTGACTGAAAACTCACTTTGAACAAAAGTTATGGCATTTTTGTATCACAGGTCACAAATAGTGTTTTCTCAGCGAGAGAAGGCCAAAATGAACACTTCATGCAGAACTCCTGTATTTTGATGAAAACTCACTGAAATCAAGCTGTAACTTCAAGTTTATGCATCTTTCTATGCTTTCAGGTTGAAACTTGACTGAAAACTCACTTGGAACAAAAGTTATGGCATTTTTGTATCACAGGTCACAAATAGTGTTTTCTCAGCGAGAGAAGGCCAAAATGAACACTTCATGCAGAACTCCTGTATTTTGATGAAAACTCACTGAAATCAAGCTGTAACTTCAAGTTTGTGCATCTTTCTATGCTTTCAGGTTGAAACTTGACTGAAAACTCACTTTGAACAAAAGTTATGGCATTTTTGTATCACAGGTCACAAATAGTGTTTTCTCAGCGAGAGAAGGCCAAAATGAACACTTCATGCAGAACTCCTCTATTTTGATGAAAATTCACTGAAATCAAGCTGTAACTTCAAGTTTTTGCATCTTTCTATGCTTTCAGGTTGAAACTTGACAGAAAACTCACTTTGAACAAAAGTTATGGCTGTTCTGTGTCGCAGGTCACAAATAGCGTTTTCTCAGCGAGAGAAGGCCAAAATGAACACTTCATGCAGAACTCCTGTATTTTGATGAAAACTCACTGAAATCAAGCTGTAACTTCAAGTTTATGCATCTTTCTATGCTTTCAGGTTGAAACTTGACTGAAAACTCACTTTGAACAAAAGTTATGGCTGTTCTGTGTCGCAGGTCACAAATAGTGTTTTCTCAGCGAGAGAAGGCCAAAATGAACACTTCATGCAGAACTCCTGTATTTTGATGAAAACTCACTGAAATCAAGCTGTAACTTCAAGTTTATGCATCTTTCTATGCTTTCAGGTTGAAACTTGACTGAAAACTCACTTTGAACAAAAGTTATGGCATTTTTGTATCACAGGTCACAAATAGTGTTTTCTCAGCGAGAGAAGGCCAAAATGAACACTTCATGCAGAACTCCTGTATTTTGATGAAAACTCACTGAAATCAAGCTGTAACTTCAAGTTTATGCATCTTTCTATGCTTTCAGGTTGAAACTTGACTGAAAACTCACTTTGAACAAAAGTTATGGCATTTTTGTATCACAGGTCACAAATAGTGTTTTCTCAGCGAGAGAAGGCCAAAATGAACACTTCATGCAGAACTCCTGTATTTTGATGAAAACTCACTGAAATCAAGCTGTAACTTCAAGTTTATGCATCTTTCTATGCTTTCAGGTTGAAACTTGACTGAAAACTCACTTTGAACAAAAGTTATGGCTGTTCTGTGTCGCAGGTCACAAATAGCGTTTTCTCAGCGAGAGAAGGCCAAAATGAACACTTCATGCAGAACTCCTGTATTTTGATGAAAACTCACTGAAATCAAGCTGTAACTTCAAGTTTATGCATCTTTCTATGCTTTCAGGTTGAAACTTGACTGAAAACTCACTTTGAACAAAAGTTATGGCATTTTTGTATCACAGGTGACAAATAGTGTTTTCTCAGCGAGAGAAGGCCAAAATGAACACTTCATGCAGAACTACTGTATTTTGATGAAAACTCACTGAAATCAAGCTGTTACTTCAAGTTTATGCATCTTTCTATGCTTTCAGGTTGAAACTTGACTGAAAACTCACTTTGAACAAAAGTTATGGCATTTTTGTATCACAGGTGACAAATAGTGTTTTCTCAGCGAGAGAAGGCCAAAATGAACACTTCATGCAGAACTCCTGTATTTTGATGAAAACTCACTGAAATCAAGCTGTAACTTCAAGTTTATGCATCTTTCTATGCTTTCAGGTTGAAACTTGACTGAAAACTCACTTTGAACAAAAGTTATGGTATTTTTGTATCACAGGTCACAAATAGTGTTTTCTCAGCGAGAGAAGGCCAAAATGAACACTTCATGCAGAACTCCTGTATTTTGATGAAAACTCACTGAAATCAAGCTGTAACTTCAAGTTTATGCATCTTTCTATGCTTTCAGGTTGAAACTTGACTGAAAACTCACTTTGAACAAAAGTTATGGCATTTTTGTATCACAGGTGACAAATAGTGTTTTCTCAGCGAGAGAAGGCCAAAATGAACACTTCATGCAGAACTCCTGTATTTTGATGAAAACTCACTGAAATCAAGCTGTAACTTCAAGTTTATGCATCTTTCTATGCTTTCAGGTGAAACTTGACTGAAAACTCACTTTGAACAAAAGTTATGGCATTTTTGTATCACAGGTCACAAATAGTGTTTTCTCAGCGAGAGAAGGCCAAAATGAACACTTCATGCAGAACTCCTGTATTTTGATGAAAACTCACTGAAATCAAGCTGTAACTTCAAGTTTATGCATCTTTCTATGCTTTCAGGTTGAAACTTGACTGAAAACTCACTTTGAACAAAAGTTATGGCATTTTTGTATCACAGGTCACAAATAGTGTTTTCTCAGCGAGAGAAGGCCAAAATGAACACTTCATGCAGAACTCCTGTATTTTGATGAAAACTCACTGAAATCAAGCTGTAACTTCAAGTTTGTGCATCTTTCTATGCTTTCAGGTTGAAACTTGACTGAAAACTCACTTTGAACAAAAATACTGGCATTTTTGTATCACAGGTCACAAATAGTGTTTTCTCAGCGAGAGAAGGCCAAAATGAACACTTCATGCAGAACTCCTGTATTTTGATGAAAACTCACTGAAATCAAGCTGTAACTTCAAGTTTATGCATCTTTCTATGCTTTCAGGTTGAAACTTGACTGAAAACTCACTTTGAACAAAAGTTATGGCATTTTTGTATCACAGGTCACAAATAGTGTTTTCTCAGCGAGAGAAGGCCAAAATGAACACTTCATGCAGAACTCCTGTATTTTGATGAAAACTCACTGAAATCAAGCTGTAACTTCAAGTTTTTGCATCTTTCTATGCTTTCAGGTTGAAACTTGACAGAAAACTCACTTTGAACAAAAGTTATGGCTGTTCTGTGTCGCAGGTCACAAATAGCGTTTTCTCAGCGAGAGAAGGCCAAAATGAACACTTCATGCAGAACTCCTGTATTTTGATGAAAACTCACTGAAATCAAGCTGTAACTTCAAGTTTATGCATCTTTCTATGCTTTCAGGTTGAAACTTGACTGAAAACTCACTTTGAAGAAAAGTTATGGCATTTTTGTATCACAGGTCACAAATAGTGTTTTCTCAGCGAGAGAAGGCCAAAATGAACACTTCATGCAGAACTCCTGTATTTTGATGAAAACTCACTGAAATCAAGCTGTAACTTCAAGTTTATGCATCTTTCTATGCTTTCAGGTTGAAACTTGACTGAAAACTCACTTTGAACAAAAGTTATGGCTGTTCTGTGTCGCAGGTCACAAATAGTGTTTTCTCAGCGAGAGAAGGCCAAAATGAACACTTCATGCAGAACTCCTGTATTTTGATGAAAACTCACTGAAATCAAGCTGTAACTTCAAGTTTATGCATCTTTCTATGCTTTCAGGTTGAAACTTGACTGAAAACTCACTTTGAACAAAAGTTATGGCATTTTTGTATCACAGGTCACAAATAGTGTTTTCTCAGCGAGAGAAGGCCAAAATGAACACTTCATGCAGAACTCCTGTATTTTGATGAAAACTCACTGAAATCAAGCTGTAACTTCAAGTTTATGCATCTTTCTATGCTTTCAGGTTGAAACTTGACTGAAAACTCACTTTGAACAAAAGTTATGGCATTTTTGTATCACAGGTCACAAATAGTGTTTTCTCAGCGAGAGAAGGCCAAAATGAACACTTCATGCAGAACTCCTGTATTTTGATGAAAACTCACTGAAATCAAGCTGTAACTTCAAGTTTATGCATCTTTCTATGCTTTCAGGTTGAAACTTGACTGAAAACTCACTTTGAACAAAAGTTATGGCATTTTTGTATCACAGGTCACAAATAGTGTTTTCTCAGCGAGAGAAAGGCCAAAATGAACACTTCATGCAGAACTCCTGTATTTTGATGAAAACTCACTGAAATCAAGCTGTAACTTCAAGTTTATGCATCTTTCTATGCTTTCAGGTTGAAACTTGACAGAAAACTCACTTTGAACAAAAGTTATGGCATTTTTGTATCACAGGTCACAAATAGTGTTTTCTCAGCGAGAGAAGGCCAAAATGAACACTTCATGCAGAACTCCTGTATTTTGATGAAAACTCACTGAAATCAAGCTGTAACTTCAAGTTTATGCATCTTTCTATGCTTTCAGGTTGAAACTTGACTGAAAACTCACTTTGAAGAAAAGTTATGGCATTTTGTATCACAGGTCACAAATAGTGTTTTCTCAGCGAGAGAAGGCCAAAATGAACACTTCATGCAGAACTCCTGTATTTTGATCAAAACTCACTGAAATCAAGCTGTAACTTCAAGTTTATGCATCTTTCTATGCTTTCAGGTTGAAACTTGACTGAAAACTCACTTTGAACAAAAGTTATGGCATTTTTGTATCACAGGTCACAAATAGTGTTTTCTCAGCGAGAGAAGGCCAAAATGAACACTTCATGCAGAACTCCTGTATTTTGATGAAAACTCACTGAAATCAAGCTGTAACTTCAAGTTTATGCATCTTTCTATGCTTTCAGGTTGAAACTTGACTGAAAACTCACTTTGAAGAAAAGTTATGGCATTTTTGTATCACAGGTCACAAATAGTGTTTTCTCAGCGAGAGAAGGCCAAAATGAACACTTCATGCAGAACTCCTGTATTTTGATGAAAACTCACTGAAATCAAGCTGTAACTTCAAGTTTATGCATCTTTCTATGCTTTCAGGTTGAAACTTGACTGAAAACTCACTTTGAACAAAAGTTATGGCATTTTTGTATCACAGGTCACAAATAGTGTTTTCTCAGCGAGAGAAGGCCAAAATGAACACTTCATGCAGAACTCCTGTATTTTGATGAAAACTCACTGAAATCAAGCTGTAACTTCAAGTTTATGCATCTTTCTATGCTTTCAGGTTGAAACTTGACTGAAAACTCACTTTGAACAAAAGTTATGGCATTTTTGTATCACAGGTCACAAATAGTGTTTTCTCAGCGAGAGAAGGCCAAAATGAACACTTCATGCAGAACTCCTGTATTTTGATGAAAACTCACTGAAATCAAGCTGTAACTTCAAGTTTATGCATCTTTCTATGCTTTCAGGTTGAAACTTGACTGAAAACTCACTTTGAAGAAAAGTTATGGCATTTTTGTATCACAGGTCACAAATAGTGTTTTCTCAGCGAGAGAAGGCCAAAATGAACACTTCATGCAGAACTCCTGTATTTTGATGAAAACTCACTGAAATCAAGCTGTAACTTCAAGTTTATGCATCTTTCTATGCTTTCAGGTTGAAACTTGACTGAAAACTCACTTTGAACAAAAGTTATGGCATTTTTGTATCACAGGTCACAAATAGTGTTTTCTCAGGGAGAGAAGGCCAAAATGAACACTTCATGCAGAACTCCTGTATTTTGATGAAAACTCACTGAAATCAAGCTGTAACTTCAAGTTTATGCATCTTTCTATGCTTTCAGGTTGAAACTTGACTGAAAACTCACTTGGAACAAAAGTTATGGCTGTTCTGTGTCGCAGGTGACAAATAGCGTTTTCTCAGCGAGAGAAGGCCAAAATGAACACTTCATGCAGAACTCCTGTATTTTGATGAAAACTCACTGAAATCAAGCTGTAACTTCAAGTTTATGCATCTTTCTATGCTTTCAGGTTGAAACTTGACTGAAAACTCTCTTTGAACAAAAGTTATGGCATTTTTGTATCACAGGTCACAAATAGTGTTTTCTCAGCGAGAGAAGGCCAAAATTAACACTTCATGCAGAACTCCTGTATTTTGATGAAAACTCACTGAAATCAAGCTGTAACTTCAAGTTTGTGCATCTTTCTATGCTTTCAGGTTGAAACTTGACTGAAAACTCACTTTGAAGAAAAGTTATGGCATTTTTGTATCACAGGTCACAAATAGTGTTTTCTCAGCGAGAGAAGGCCAAAATGAACACTTCATGCAGAACTCCTGTATTTTGATGAAAACTCACTGAAATCAAGCTGTAACTTCAAGTTTATGCATCTTTCTATGCTTTCAGGTTGAAACTTGACTGAAAACTCACTTTGAACAAAAGTTATGGCATTTTTGTATCACAGGTCACAAATAGTGTTTTCTCAGCGAGAGAAGGCCAAAATGAACACTTCATGCAGAACTCCTGTGTTTTGATGAAAACTCACTGAAATCAAGCTGTAACTTCAAGTTTATGCATCTTTCTATGCTTTCAGGTTGAAACTTGACTGAAAACTCACTTTGAAGAAAAGTTATGGCATTTTTGTATCACAGGTCACAAATAGTGTTTTCTCAGCGAGAGAAGGCCAAAATGAACACTTCATGCAGAACTCCTGTATTTTGATGAAAACTCACTGAAATCAAGCTGTAACTTCAAGTTTATGCATCTTTCTATGCTTTCAGGTTGAAACTTGACTGAAAACTCACTTTGAACAAAAGTTATGGCATTTTTGTATCACAGGTCACAAATAGTGTTTTCTCAGCGAGAGAAGGCCAAAATGAACACTTCATGCAGAACTCCTGTATTTTGATGAAAACTCACTGAAATCAAGCTGTAACTTCAAGTTTATGCATCTTTCTATGCTTTCAGGTTGAAACTTGACTGAAAACTCACTTTGAAGAAAAGTTATGGCATTTTTGTATCACAGGTCACAAATAGTGTTTTCTCAGCGAGAGAAGGCCAAAATGAACACTTCATGCAGAACTCCTGTATTTTGATGAAAACTCACTGAAATCAAGCTGTAATTTCAAGTTTGTGCATCTTTCTATGCTTTCAGGTTGAAACTTGACTGAAAACTCACTTAGAACAAAAGTTATGGCATTTTTGTATCACAGGTCACAAATAGTGTTTTCTCAGCGAGAGAAGGCCAAAATGAACACTTCATGC
The DNA here is from genome assembly GCF_037954235.1 of Aulostomus chinensis. Classification (NCBI taxonomy): domain Eukaryota; kingdom Metazoa; phylum Chordata; class Actinopteri; order Syngnathiformes; family Aulostomidae; genus Aulostomus; species Aulostomus chinensis. The sequence goes on from NW_028234257.1 coordinate 19,260, forward strand.
AGAACTCCTGTATTTTGATGAAAACTCACTGAAATCAAGCTGTAACTTCAAGTTTATGCATCTTTCTATGCTTTCAGGTTGAAACTTGACTGAAAACTCACTTGGAACAAAAGTTATGGCTGTTCTGTGTCGCAGGTGACAAATAGCGTTTTCTCAGCGAGAGAAGGCCAAAATGAACACTTCATGCAGAACTCCTGTATTTTGATGAAAACTCACTGAAATCAAGCTGTAACTTCAAGTTTATGCATCTTTCTATGCTTTCAGGTTGAAACTTGACTGAAAACTCACTTTGAAGAAAAGTTATGGCATTTTTGTATCACAGGTCACAAATAGTGTTTTCTCAGCGAGAGAAGGCCAAAATGAACACTTCATGCAGAACTCCTGTATTTTGATGAAAACTCACTGAAATCAAGCTGTAACTTCAAGTTTATGCATCTTTCTATGCTTTCAGGTTGAAACTTGACTGAAAACTCACTTTGAACAAAAGTTATGGCTGTTCTGTGTCGCAGGTCACAAATAGTGTTTTCTCAGCGAGAGAAGGCCAAAATGAACACTTCATGCAGAACTCCTGTATTTTGATGAAAACTCACTGAAATCAAGCTGTAACTTCAAGTTTATGCATCTTTCTATGCTTTCAGGTTGAAACTTGACTGAAAACTCACTTTGAACAAAAGTTAATGGCATTTTTGTATCACAGGTCACAAATAGTGTTTTCTCAGCGAGAGAAGGCCAAAATGAACACTTCATGCAGAACTCCTGTATTTTGATGAAAACTCACTGAAATCAAGCTGTAACTTCAAGTTTATGCATCTTTCTATGCTTTCAGGTTGAAACTTGACTGAAAACTCACTTTGAACAAAAGTTATGGCATTTTTGTATCACAGGTCACAAATAGTGTTTTCTCAGCGAGAGAAGGCAAAAATGAACACTTCATGCAGAACTCCTGTATTTTGATGAAAACTCACTGAAATCAAGCTGTAACTTCAAGTTTTGCATCTTTCTATGCTTTCAGGTTGAAACTTGACTGAAAACTCACTTTGAAGAAAAGTTATGGCATTTTTGTATCACAGGTCACAAATAGTGTTTTCTCAGCGAGAGAAGGCCAAAATGAACACTTCATGCAGAACTCCTGTATTTTGATGAAAACTCACTGAAATCAAGCTGTAACTTCAAGTTTATGCATCTTTCTATGCTTTCAGGTTGAAACTTGACTGAAAACTCACTTTGAACAAAAGTTATGGCATTTTTGTATCACAGGTCACAAATAGTGTTTTCTCAGCGAGAGAAGGCCAAAATGAACACTTCATGCAGAACTCCTGTATTTTGATGAAAACTCACTGAAATCAAGCTGTAACTTCAAGTTTATGCATCTTTCTATGCTTTCAGGTTGAAACTTGACTGAAAACTCACTTTGAACAAAAGTTATGGCATTTTTGTATCACAGGTCACAAATAGTGTTTTCTCAGCGAGAGAAGGCCAAAATGAACACTTCATGCAGAACTCCTGTATTTTGATGAAAACTCACTGAAATCAAGCTGTAACTTCAAGTTTATGCATCTTTCTATGCTTTCAGGTTGAAACTTGACTGAAAACTCACTTGGAACAAAAGTTATGGCTGTTCTGTGTCGCAGGTGACAAATAGCGTTTTCTCAGCGAGAGAAGGCCAAAATGAACACTTCATGCAGAACTCCTGTATTTTGATGAAAACTCACTGAAATCAAGCTGTAACTTCAAGTTTATGCATCTTTCTATGCTTTCAGGTTGAAACTTGACTGAAAACTCACTTTGAACAAAAGTTATGGCATTTTTGTATCACAGGTCACAAATAGTGTTTTCTCAGCGAGAGAAGGCCAAAATGAACACTTCATGCAGAACTCCTGTATTTTGATGAAAACTCACTGAAATCAAGCTGTAACTTCAAGTTTATGCATATTTCTATGCTTTCAGGTTGAAACTTGACTGAATACTCACTTTGAACAAAAGTTATGGCATTTTTGTATCACAGGTCACAAATAGTGTTTTCTCAGCGAGAGAAGGCCAAAATGAACACTTCATGCAGAACTCCTGTATTTTGATGAAAACTCACTGAAATCAAGCTGTAACTTCAAGTTTATGCATCTTTCTATGCTTTCAGGTTGAAACTTGACTGAAAACTCACTTTGAACAAAAGTTATGGCATTTTTGTATCACAGGTCACAAATAGTGTTTTCTCAGCGAGAGAAGGCCAAAATGAACACTTCATGCAGAACTCCTGTATTTTGATGAAAACTCACTGAAATCAAGCTGTAACTTCAAGTTTGTGCATCTTTCTATGCTTTCAGGTTGAAACTTGACTGAAAACTCACTTAGAACAAAAGTTATGGCATTTTTGTATCACAGGTCACAAATAGTGTTTTCTCAGCGAGAGAAGGCCAAAATGAACACTTCATGCAGAACTCCTGTATTTTGATGAAAACTCACTGAAATCAAGCTGTAACTTCAAGTTTGTGCATCTTTCTATGCTTTCAGGTTGAAACTTGACTGAAAACTCACTTTGAACAAAAGTTATGGCATTTTTGTATCACAGGTCACAAATAGTGTTTTCTCAGCGAGAGAAGGCCAAAATGAACACTTCATGCAGAACTCCTGTATTTTGATGAAAACTCACTGAAATCAAGCTGTAACTTCAAGTTTATGCATCTTTCTATGCTTTCAGGTTGAAACTTGACTGAAAACTCACTTTGAACAAAAGTTATGGCATTTTTGTATCACAGGTCACAAATAGTGTTTTCTCAGCGAGAGAAGGCCAAAATGAACACTTCATGCAGAACTCCTGTATTTTGATGAAAACTCACTGAAATCAAGCTGTAACTTCAAGTTTATGCATCTTTCTATGCTTTCAGGTTGAAACTTGACTGAAAACTCACTTTGAACAAAAGTTATGGCATTTTTGTATCACAGGTCACAAATAGTGTTTTCTCAGCGAGAGAAGGCCAAAATGAACACTTCATGCAGAACTCCTGTATTTTGATGAAAACTCACTGAAATCAAGCTGTAACTTCAAGTTTATGCATCTTTCTATGCTTTCAGGTTGAAACTTGACTGAAAAGTCACTTTGAACAAAAGTTATGGCATTTTTGTATCACAGGTCACAAATAGTGTTTTCTCAGCGAGAGAAGGCAAAAATGAACACTTCATGCAGAACTCCTGTATTTTGATGAAAACTCACTGAAATCAAGCTGTAACTTCAAGTTTATGCATCTTTCTATGCTTTCAGGTTGAAACTTGACAGAAAACTCACTTTGAAAAAAAGTTATGGCATTTTTGTATCACAGGTCACAAATAGTGTTTTCTCAGCGAGAGAAGGCCAAAATGAACACTTCATGCAGAACTCCTGTATTTTGATGAAAACTCACTGAAATCAAGCTGTAACTTCAAGTTTATGCATCTTTCTATGCTTTCAGGTTGAAACTTGACTGAAAACTCACTTTGAACAAAAGTTATGGCATTTTTGTATCACAGGTCACAAATAGTGTTTTCTCAGCGAGAGAAGGCCAAAATGAACACTTCATGCAGAACTCCTGTATTTTGATGAAAACTCACTGAAATCAAGCTGTAACTTCAAGTTTATGCATCTTTCTATGCTTTCAGGTTGAAACTTGACTGAAAACTCACTTTGAACAAAAGTTATGGCATTTTTGTATCACAGGTCACAAATAGTGTTTTCTCAGCGAGAGAAGGCCAAAATGAACACTTCATGCAGAACTCCTGTATTTTGATGAAAACTCACTGAAATCAAGCTGTAACTTCAAGTTTATGCATCTTTCTATGCTTTCAGGTTGAAACTTGACTGAATACTCACTTTGAACAAAAGTTATGGCATTTTTGTATCACAGGTCACAAATAGTGTTTTCTCAGCGAGAGAAGGCCAAAATGAACACTTCATGCAGAACTCCTGTATTTTGATGAAAACTCACTGAAATCAAGCTGTAACTTCAAGTTTATGCATCTTTCTATGCTTTCAGGTTGAAACTTGACTGAAAACTCACTTTGAACAAAAGTTATGGCATTTTTGTATCACAGGTCACAAATGGTGTTTTCTCAGCGAGAGAAGGCCAAAATGAACACTTCATGCAGAACTCCTGTATTTTGATGAAAACTCACTGAAATCAAGCTGTAACTTCAAGTTTGTGCATCTTTCTATGCTTTCAGGTTGAAACTTGACTGAAAACTCACTTAGAACAAAAGTTATGGCATTTTTGTATCACAGGTCACAAATAGTGTTTTCTCAGCGAGAGAAGGCCAAAAAGAACACTTCATGCAGAACTCCTGTATTTTGATGAAAACTCACTGAAATCAAGCTGTAACTTCAAGTTTGTGCATCTTTCTATGCTTTCAGGTTGAAACTTGACTGAAAACTCACTTTGAACAAAAGTTATGGCATTTTTGTATCACAGGTCACAAATAGTGTTTTCTCAGCGAGAGAAGGCCAAAATGAACACTTCATGCAGAACTCCTGTATTTTGATGAAAACTCACTGAAATCAAGCTGTAACTTCAAGTTTGTGCATCTTTCTATGCTTTCAGGTTGAAACTTGACTGAAAACTCACTTTGAACAAAAGTTATGGCATTTTTGTATCACAGGTCACAAATAGTGTTTTCTCAGCGAGAGAAGGCCAAAATGAACACTTCTTGCAGAACTCCTGTATTTTGATGAAAACTCACTGAAATCAAGCTGTAACTTCAAGTTTATGCATCTTTCTATGCTTTCAGGTTGAAACTTGACTGAAAACTCACTTTGAAGAAAAGTTATGGCATTTTTGTATCACAGGTCACAAATAGTGTTTTCTCAGCGAGAGAAGGCCAAAATGAACACTTCATGCAGAACTCCTGTATTTTGATGAAAACTCACTGAAATCAAGCTGTAACTTCAAGTTTATGCATCTTTCTATGCTTTCAGGTTGAAACTTGACTGAAAACTCACTTTGAACAAAAGTTATGGCATTTTTGTATCACAGGTCACAAATAGTGTTTTCTCAGCGAGAGAAGGCCAAAATGAACACTTCATGCAGAACTCCTGTATTTTGATGAAAACTCACTGAAATCAAGCTGTAACTTCAAGTTTATGCATCTTTCTATGCTTTCAGGTTGAAACTTGACTGAAAACTCACTTTGAAGAAAAGTTATGGCATTTTTGTATCACAGGTCACAAATAGTGTTTTCTCAGCGAGAGAAGGCCAAAATGAACACTTCATGCAGAACTCCTGTATTTTGATGAAAACTCACTGAAATCAAGCTGTAATTTCAAGTTTGTGCATCTTTCTATGCTTTCAGGTTGAAACTTGACTGAAAACTCACTTAGAACAAAAGTTATGGCATTTTTGTATCACAGGTCACAAATAGTGTTTTCTCAGCGAGAGAAGGCCAAAAAGAACACTTCATGCAGAACTCCTGTATTTTGATGAAAACTCACTGAAATCAAGCTGTAACTTCAAGTTTGTGCATCTTTCTATGCTTTCAGGTTGAAACTTGACTGAAAACTCACTTTGAACAAAAGTTATGGCATTTTTGTATCACAGGTCACAAATAGTGTTTTCTCAGCGAGAGAAGGCCAAAATGAACACTTCATGCAGAACTCCTGTATTTTGATGAAAACTCACTGAAATCAAGCTGTAACTTCAAGTTTGTGCATCTTTCTATGCTTTCAGGTTGAAACTTGACTGAAAACTCACTTAGAACAAAAGTTATGGCATTTTTGTATCACAGGTCACAAATAGTGTTTTCTCAGCGAGAGAAGGCCAAAATGAACACTTCATGCAGAACTCCTGTATTTTGATGAAAACTCACTGAAATCAAGCTGTAATTTCAAGTTTGTGCATCTTTCTATGCTTTCAGGTTGAAACTTGACTGAAAACTCACTTTGAACAAAAGTTATGGCATTTTTGTATCACAGGTCACAAATAGTGTTTTCTCAGCGAGAGAAGGCCAAAATGAACACTTCATGCAGAACTCCTGTATTTTGATGAAAACTCACTGAAATCAAGCTGTAACTTCAAGTTTATGCATCTTTCTATGCTTTCAGGTTGAAACTTGACTGAAAACTCACTTTGAAGAAAAGTTATGGCATTTTTGTATCACAGGTCACAAATAGTGTTTTCTCAGCGAGAGAAGGCCAAAATGAACACTTCATGCAGAACTCCTGTATTTTGATGAAAACTCACTGAAATCAAGCTGTAACTTCAAGTTTATGCATCTTTCTATGCTTTCAGGTTGAAACTTGACTGAAAACTCACTTTGAACAAAAGTTATGGCATTTTTGTATCACAGGTCACAAATAGTGTTTTCTCAGCGAGAGAAGGCCAAAATGAACACTTCATGCAGAACTCCTGTATTTTGATGAAAACTCACTGAAATCAAGCTGTAACTTCAAGTTTATGCATCTTTCTATGCTTTCAGGTTGAAACTTGACTGAAAACTCACTTTGAAGAAAAGTTATGGCATTTTTGTATCACAGGTCACAAATAGTGTTTTCTCAGCGAGAGAAGGCCAAAATGAACACTTCATGCAGAACTCCTGTATTTTGATGAAAACTCACTGAAATCAAGCTGTAATTTCAAGTTTGTGCATCTTTCTATGCTTTCAGGTTGAAACTTGACTGAAAACTCACTTAGAACAAAAGTTATGGCATTTTTGTATCACAGGTCACAAATAGTGTTTTCTCAGCGAGAGAAGGCCAAAATGAACACTTCATGCAGAACTCCTGTATTTTGATGAAAACTCACTGAAATCAAGCTGTAACTTCAAGTTTATGCATCTTTCTATGCTTTCAGGTTGAAACTTGACTGAAAACTCACTTTGAACAAAAGTTATGGCATTTTTGTATCACAGGTCACAAATAGTGTTTTCTCAGCGAGAGAAGGCCAAAATGAACACTTCATGCAGAACTCCTGTATTTTGATGAAAACTCACTGAAATCAAGCTGTAACTTCAAGTTTATGCATCTTTCTATGCTTTCAGGTTGAAACTTGACTGAAAACTCACTTTGAACAAAAGTTATGGCATTTTTGTATCACAGGTCACAAATAGTGTTTTCTCAGCGAGAGAAGGCCAAAATGAACACTTCATGCAGAACTCCTGTATTTTGATGAAAACTCACTGAAATCAAGCTGTAACTTCAAGTTTATGCATCTTTCTATGCTTTCAGGTTGAAACTTGACTGAAAACTCACTTTGAACAAAAGTTATGGCATTTTTGTATCACAGGTCACAAATAGTGTTTTCTCAGCGAGAGAAGGCCAAAATGAACACTTCATGCAGAACTCCTGTATTTTGATGAAAACTCACTGAAATCAAGCTGTAACTTCAAGTTTATGCATCTTTCTATGCTTTCAGGTTGAAACTTGACTGAAAACTCACTTTGAAGAAAAGTTATGGCATTTTTGTATCACAGGTCACAAATAGTGTTTTCTCAGCGAGAGAAGGCCAAAATGAACACTTCATGCAGAACTCCTGTATTTTGATGAAAACTCACTGAAATCAAGCTGTAACTTCAAGTTTATGCATCTTTCTATGCTTTCAGGTTGAAACTTGACTGAAAACTCACTTTGAACAAAAGTTATGGCATTTTTGTATCACAGGTCACAAATAGTGTTTTCTCAGCGAGAGAAGGCCAAAATGAACACTTCATGCAGAACTCCTGTATTTTGATGAAAACTCACTGAAATCAAGCTGTAACTTCAAGTTTATGCATCTTTCTATGCTTTCAGGTTGAAACTTGACTGAAAACTCACTTTGAACAAAAGTTATGGCATTTTTGTATCACAGGTCACAAATAGTGTTTTCTCAGCGAGAGAAGGCCAAAATGAACACTTCATGCAGAACTCCTGTATTTTGATGAAAACTCACTGAAATCAAGCTGTAATTTCAAGTTTGTGCATCTTTCTATGCTTTCAGGTTGAAACTTGACTGAAAACTCACTTAGAACAAAAGTTATGGCATTTTTGTATCACAGGTCACAAATAGTGTTTTCTCAGCGAGAGAAGGCCAAAATGAACACTTCATGCAGAACTCCTGTATTTTGATGAAAACTCACTGAAATCAAGCTGTAACTTCAAGTTTATGCATCTTTCTATGCTTTCAGGTTGAAACTTGACTGAAAACTCACTTTGAACAAAAGTTATGGCATTTTTGTATCACAGGTCACAAATAGTGTTTTCTCAGCGAGAGAAGGCCAAAATGAACACTTCATGCAGAACTCCTGTATTTTGATGAAAACTCACTGAAATCAAGCAGTAACTTCAAGTTTATGCATCTTTCTATTCTTTCAGGTTGAAACTTGACTGAAAACTCACTTTGAACAAAAGTTATGGCATTTTTGTATCACAGGTCACAAATAGTGTTTTCTCAGCGAGAGAAGGCCAAAATGAACACTTCATGCAGAACTCCTGTATTTTGATGAAAACTCACTGAAATCAAGCTGTAACTTCAAGTTTATGCATCTTTCTATGCTTTCAGGTTGAAACTTGACTGAAAACTCACTTTGAACAAAAGTTATGGCATTTTTGTATCACAGGTCACAAATAGTGTTTTCTCAGCGAGAGAAGGCCAAAATGAACACTTCATGCAGAACTCCTGTATTTTGATGAAAACTCACTGAAATCAAGCTGTAACTTCAAGTTTATGCATCTTTCTATGCTTTCAGGTTGAAACTTGACTGAAAACTCACTTTGAACAAAAGTTATGGCATTTTTGTATCACAGGTCACAAATAGTGTTTTCTCAGCGAGAGAAGGCCAAAATGAACACTTCATGCAGAACTCCTGTATTTTGATGAAAACTCACTGAAATCAAGCTGTAACTTCAAGTTTATGCATCTTTCTATGCTTTCAGGTTGAAACTTGACTGAAAACTCACTTGGAACAAAAGTTATGGCTGTTCTGTGTCGCAGGTGACAAATAGCGTTTTCTCAGCGAGAGAAGGCCAAAATGAACACTTCATGCAGAACTCCTGTATTTTGATGAAAACTCACTGAAATCAAGCTGTATCTTCAAGTTTATGCATATTTCTATGCTTTCAGGTTGAAACTTGACTGAAAACTCACTTTGAACAAAAGTTATGGCATTTTTGTATCACAGGTCACAAATAGTGTTTTCTCAGCGAGAGAAGGCCAAAATGAACACTTCATGCAGAACTCCTGTATTTTGATGAAAACTCACTGAAATCAAGCTGTAACTTCAAGTTTATGCATATTTCTATGCTTTCAGGTTGAAACTTGACTGAATACTCACTTTGAACAAAAGTTATGGCATTTTTGTATCACAGGTCACAAATAGTGTTTTCTCAGCGAGAGAAGGCCAAAATGAACACTTCATGCAGAACTCCTGTATTTTGATGAAAACTCACTGAAATCAAGCTGTAACTTCAAGTTTATGCATCTTTCTATGCTTTCAGGTTGAAACTTGACTGAAAACTCACTTTGAACAAAAGTTATTGCATTTTTGTATCACAGGTCACAAATAGTGTTTTCTCAGCGAGAGAAGGCCAAAATGAACACTTCATGCAGAACTCCTGTATTTTGATGAAAACTCACTGAAATCAAGCTGTAACTTCAAGTTTATGCATCTTTCTATGCTTTCAGGTTGAAACTTGACTGAAAACTCACTTTGAAGAAAAGTTATGGCATTTTTGTATCACAGGTCACAAATAGTGTTTTCTCAGCGAGAGAAGGCCAAAATGAACACTTCATGCAGAACTCCTGTATTTTGATGAAAACTCACTGAAATCAAGCTGTAACTTCAAGTTTATGCATCTTTCTATGCTTTCAGGTTGAAACTTGACTGAAAACTCACTTTGAACAAAAGTTATGGCATTTTTGTATCACAGGTCACAAATAGTGTTTTCTCAGCGAGAGAAGGCCAAAATGAACACTTCATGCAGAACTCCTGTATTTTGATGAAAACTCACTGAAATCAAGCTGTAACTTCAAGTTTTTGCATCTTTCTATGCTTTTAGGTTGAAACTTGACTGAAAACTCACTTTGAACAAAAGTTATGGCATTTTTGTATCACAGGTCACAAATAGTGTTTTCTCAGCGAGAGAAGGCCAAAATGAACACTTCATGCAGAACTCCTGTATTTTGATGAAAACTCACTGAAATCAAGCTGTAACTTCAAGTTTATGCATCTTTCTATGCTTTCAGGTTGAAACTTGACTGAAAACTCACTTTGAACAAAAGTTATGGCATTTTTGTATCACAGGTCACAAATAGTGTTTTCTCAGCGAGAGAAGGCCAAAATGAACACTTCATGCAGAACTCCTGTATTTTGATGAAAACTCACTGAAATCAAGCTGTAACTTCAAGTTTATGCATCTTTCTATGCTTTCAGGTTGAAACTTGACTGAAAACTCACTTGGAACAAAAGTTTTGGCATTTTTGTATCACAGGTCACAAATAGTGTTTTCTCAGCGAGAGAAGGCCAAAATGAACACTTCATGCAGAACTCCTGTATTTTGATGAAAACTCACTGAAATCAAGCTGTAACTTCAAGTTTATGCATCTTTCTATGCTTTCAGGTTGAAACTTGACTGAAAACTCACTTTGAACAAAAGTTATGGCATTTTTGTATCACAGGTCACAAATAGTGTTTTCTCAGCGAGAGAAGGCCAAAATGAACACTTCATGCAGAACTCCTGTATTTTGATGAAAACTCACTGAAATCAAGCTGTAACTTCAAGTTTATGCATCTTTCTATGCTTTCAGGTTGAAACTTGACTGAAAACTCACTTTGAAGAAAAGTTATGGCATTTTTGTATCACAGGTCACAAATAGTGTTTTCTCAGCGAGAGAAGGCCAAAATGAACACTTCATGCAGAACTCCTGTATTTTGATGAAAACTCACTGAAATCAAGCTGTAACTTCAAGTTTATGCATCTTTCTATGCTTTCAGGTTGAAGCTTGACTGAAAACTCACTTTGAACAAAAGTTATGGCATTTTTGTATCACAGGTCACAAATAGTGTTTTCTCAGCGAGAGAAGGCCAAAATGAACACTTCATGCAGAACTCCTGTATTTTGATGAAAACTCACTGAAATCAAGCTGTAACTTCAAGTTTATGCATCTTTCTATGCTTTCAGGTTGAAACTTGACTGAAAACTCACTTTGAACAAAAGTTATGGCATTTTTGTATCACAGGTCACAAATAGTGTTTTCTCAGCGAGAGAAGGCCAAAATGAACACTTCATGCAGAACTCCTGTATTTTGATGAAAACTCACTGAAATCAAGCTGTAACTTCAAGTTTATGCATCTTTCTATGCTTTCAGGTTGAAACTTGACTGAAAACTCACTTTGAACAAAAGTTATGGCATTTTTGTATCACAGGTCACAAATAGTGTTTTCTCAGCGAGAGAAGGCCAAAATGAACACTTCATGCAGAACTCCTGTATTTTGATGAAAACTCACTGAAATCAAGCTGTAACTTCAAGTTTATGCATCTTTCTATGCTTTCAGGTTGAAGCTTGACTGAAAACTCACTTTGAACAAAAGTTATGGCATTTTTGTATCACAGGTCACAAATAGTGTTTTCTCAGCGAGAGAAGGCCAAAATGAACACTTCATGCAGAACTCCTGTATTTTGATGAAAACTCACTGAAATCAAGCTGTAACTTCAAGTTTATGCATCTTTCTATGCTTTCAGGTTGAAACTTGACTGAAAACTCACTTTGAACAAAAGTTATGGCATTTTTGTATCACAGGTCACAAATAGTGTTTTCTCAGCGAGAGAAGGCCAAAATGAAAACTTCATGCAGAACTCCTGTATTTTGATGAAAACTCACTGAAATCAAGCTGTAACTTCAAGTTTATGCATCTTTCTATGCTTTCAGGTTGAAACTTGACTGAAAACTCACTTTGAAGAAAAGTTATGGCATTTTTGTATCACAGGTCACAAATAGTGTTTTCTCAGCGAGAGAAGGCCAAAATGAACACTTCATGCAGAACTCCTGTATTTTGATGAAAACTCACTGAAATCAAGCTGTAACTTCAAGTTTATGCATCTTTCTATGCTTTCAGGTTGAAACTTGACTGAAAACTCACTTTGAAGAAAAGTTATGGCATTTTTGTATCACAGGTCACAAATAGTGTTTTCTCAGCGAGAGAAGGCCAAAATGAACACTTCATGCAGAACTCCTGTATTTTGATGAAAACTCACTGAAATCAAGCTGTAACTTCAAGTTTATGCATCTTTCTATGCTTTCAGGTTGAAACTTGACTGAAAACTCACTTTGAACAAAAGTTATGGCATTTTTGTATCACAGGTCACAAATAGTGTTTTCTCAGCGAGAGAAGGCCAAAATGAACACTTCATGCAGAACTCCTGTATTTTGATGAAAACTCACTGAAATCAAGCTGTAACTTCAAGTTTATGCATCTTTCTATGCTTTCAGGTTGAAACTTGACTGAAAACTCACTTTGAACAAAAGTTATGGCATTTTTGTATCACAGGTCACAAATAGTGTTTTCTCAGCGAGAGAAGGCCAAAATGAACACTTCATGCAGAACTCCTGTATTTTGATGAAAACTCACTGAAATCAAGCTGTAACTTCAAGTTTATGCATCTTTCGATGCTTTCAGGTTGAAACTTGACTGAAAACTCACTTTGAACAAAAGTTATGGCATTTTTGTATCACAGGTCACAAATAGTGTTTTCTCAGCGAGAGAAGGCCAAAATGAACACTTCATGCAGAACTCCTGTATTTTGATGAAAACTCACTGAAATCAAGCTGTAACTTCAAGTTTATGCATCTTTCTATGCTTTCAGGTTGAAACTTGACTGAAAACTCACTTTGAACAAAAGTTATGGCATTTTTGTATCACAGGTCACAAATAGTGTTTTCTCAGCGAGAGAAGGCCAAAATGAACACTTCATGCAGAACTCCTGTATTTTGATGAAAACTCACTGAAATCAAGCTGTAACTTCAAGTTTTTGCATCTTTCTATGCTTTCAGGTTGAAACTTGACTGAAAACTCACTTTGAACAAAAGTTATGGCATTTTTGTATCACAGGTCACAAATAGTGTTTTCTCAGCGAGAGGAGGCCAAAATGAACACTTCATGCAGAACTCCTGTATTTTGATGAAAACTCACTGAAATCAAGCTGTAACTTCAAGTTTATGCATCTTTCTATGCTTTCAGGTTGAAACTTGACTGAAAACTCACTTTGAACAAAAGTTATGGCATTTTTGTATCACAGGTCACAAATAGTGTTTTCTCAGCGAGAGAAGGCCAAAATGAACACTTCATGCAGAACTCCTGTATTTTGATGAAAACTCACTGAAATCAAGCTGTAACTTCAAGTTTATGCATCTTTCTATGCTTTCAGGTTGAAACTTGACTTAAAACTCACTTTGAACAAAAGTTATGGCATTTTTGTATCACATGTCACAAATAGTGTTTTCTCAGCGAGAGAAGGCCAAAATGAACACTTCATGCAGAACTCCTGTATTTTGATGAAAACTCACTGAAATCAAGCTGTAACTTCAAGTATATGCATCTTTCTATGCTTTCAGGTTGAAACTTGACTGAAAACTCACTTTGAACAAAAGTTATGGCATTTTTGTATCACAGGTCACAAATAGTGTTTTCTCAGCAAGAGAAGGCCAAAATGAACACTTCATGCAGAACTCCTGTATTTTGATGAAAACACACTGATATCAAGCTGTAACTTCAAGTTTATGCATCTTTCTATGCTTTCAGGTTGAAACTTGACTGAAAACTCACTTTGAACAAAAGTTATGGCATTTTTGTATCACAGGTCACAAATAGTGTTTTCTCAGCGAGAGAAGGCCAAAATGAACACTTCATGCAGAACTCCTGTATTTTGATGAAAACTCACTGAAATCAAGCTGTAACTTCAAGTTTATGCATCTTTCTATGCTTTCAGGTTGAAACTTGACTGAAAACTCACTTTGAACAAAAGTTATGGCATTTTTGTATCACAGGTCACAAATAGTGTTTTCTCAGCGAGAGAAGGCCAAAATGAACACTTCATGCAGAACTCCTGTATTTTGATGAAAACTCACTGAAATCAAGCTGTAACTTCAAGTTTATGCATCTTTCTATGCTTTCAGGTTGAAACTTGACTGAAAACTCACTTTGAAGAAAAGTTATGGCATTTTTGTATCACAGGTCACAAATAGTGTTTTCTCAGCGAGAGAAGGCCAAAATGAACACTTCATGCAGAACTCCTGTATTTTGATGAAAACTCACTGAAATCAAGCTGTAACTTCAAGTTTATGCATCTTTCGATGCTTTCAGGTTGAAACTTGACTGAAAACTCACTTTGAACAAAAGTTATGGCATTTTTGTATCACAGGTCACAAATAGTGTTTTCTCAGCGAGAGGAGGCCAAAATGAACACTTCATGCAGAACTCCTGTATTTTGATGAAAACTCACTGAAATCAAGCTGTAACTTCAAGTTTAGCATCTTTCGATGCTTTCAGGTTGAAACTTGACTGAAAACTCACTTTGAACAAAAGTTATGGCATTTTTGTATCACAGGTCACAAATAGTGTTTTCTCAGCGAGAGAAGGCCAAAATGAACACTTCATGCAGAACTCCTGTATTTTGATGAAAACTCACTGAAATCAAGCTGTAACTTCAAGTTTATGCATCTTTCGATGCTTTCAGGTTGAAACTTGACTGAAAACTCACTTTGAACAAAAGTTATGGCATTTTTGTATCACAGGTCACAAATAGTGTTTTCTCAGCGAGAGAAGGCCAAAATGAACACTTCATGCAGAACTCCTGTATTTTGATGAAAACTCACTGAAATCAAGCTGTAACTTCAAGTTTATGCATCTTTCTATGCTTTCAGGTTGAAACTTGACTGAAAACTCACTTTGAACAAAAGTTATGGCATTTTTGTATCACAGGTCACAAATAGTGTTTTCTCAGCGAGAGAAGGCCAAAATGAACACTTCATGCAGAACTCCTGTATTTTGATGAAAACTCACTGAAATCAAGCTGTAACTTCAAGTTTATGCATCTTTCTATGCTTTCAGGTTGAAACTTGACTGAAAACTCACTTTGAACAAAAGTTATGGCATTTTTGTATCACAGGTCACAAATAGTGTTTTCTCAGCGAGAGAAGGCCAAAATGAACACTTCATGCAGAACTCCTGTATTTTGATGAAAACTCACTGAAATCAAGCTGTAACTTCAAGTTTATGCATCTTTTTATGCTTTCAGGTTGAAACTTGACTGAAAACTCACTTTGAACAAAAGTTATGGCATTTTTGTATCACAGGTCACAAATAGTGTTTTCTCAGCGAGAGAAGGCCAAAATGAACACTTCATGCAGAACTCCTGTATTTTGATGAAAACTCACTGAAATCAAGCTGTAACTTCAAGTTTATGCATCTTTCGATGCTTTCAGGTTGAAACTTGACTGAAAACTCACTTTGAACAAAAGTTATGGCATTTTTGTATCACAGGTCACAAATAGTGTTTTCTCAGCGAGAGAAGGCCAAAATGAACACTTCATGCAGAACTCCTGTATTTTGATGAAAACTCACTGAAATCAAGCTGTAACTTCAAGTTTATGCATCTTTCGATGCTTTCAGGTGTAAACTTGACTGAAAACTCACTTTGAACAAAAGTTATGGCATTTTTGTATCACAGGTCACAAATAGTGTTTTCTCAGCGAGAGAAGGCCAAAATGAACACTTCATGCAGAACTCCTGTATTTTGATGAAAACTCACTGAAATCAAGCTGTAACTTCAAGTTTATGCATCTTTCTATGCTTTCAGGTTGAAACTTGACTGAAAACTCACTTTGAACAAAAGTTATGGCATTTTTGTATCACAGGTCACAAATAGTGTTTTCTCAGCGAGAGAAGGCCAAAATGAACACTTCATGCAGAACTCCTGTATTTTGATGAAAACTCACTGAAATCAAGCTGTAACTTCAAGTTTATGCATCTTTCTATGCTTTCAGGTTGAAACTTGACTGAAAACTCACTTTGAACAAAAGTTATGGCATTTTTGTATCACAGGTCACAAATAGTGTTTTCTCAGCGAGAGAAGGCCAAAATGAACACTTCATGCAGAACTCCTGTATTTTGATGAAAAGTCACTGAAATCAAGCTGTAACTTCAAGTTTTTTAATCTTTCTATGCTTTCAGGTTGAAACTTGACTGAAAACTCACTTTGAACAAAAGTTATGGCATTTTTGTATCACAGGTCACAAATAGTGTTTTCTCAGCGAGAGAAGGCCAAAATGAACACTTCATGCAGAACTCCTGTATTTTGATGAAAACTCACTGAAATCAAGCTGTAACTTCAAGTTTATGCATCTTTCTATGCTTTCAGGTTGAAACTTGACTGAAAACTCACTTTGAACAAAAGTTATGGCATTTTTGTATCACAGGTCACAAATAGTGTTTTCTCAGCGAGAGAAGGCCAAAATGAACACTTCATGCAGAACTCCTGTATTTTGATGAAAACTCACTGAAATCAAGCTGTAACTTCAAGTTTATGCATCTTTCTATGCTTTCAGGTTGAAACTTGACTGAAAACTCACTTTGAACAAAAGTTATGGCATTTTTGTATCACAGGTCACAAATAGTGTTTTCTCAGCGAGAGAAGGCCAAAATGAACACTTCATGCAGAACTCCTGTATTTTGATGAAAACTCACTGAAATCAAGCTGTAACTTCAAGTTTATGCATCTTTCTATGCTTTCAGGTTGAAACTTGACTGAAAACTCACTTTGAACAAAAGTTATGGCATTTTTGTATCACAGGTCACAAATAGTGTTTTCTCAGCGAGAGAAGGCCAAAATGAAATCTTCATGCAGAACTCCTGTATTTTGATGAAAACTCACTGAAATCAAGCTGTAACTTCAAGTTTATGCATCTTTCTATGCTTTCAGGTGTAAACTTGACTGAAAACTCACTTTGAACAAAAGTTATGGCATTTTTGTATCACAGGTCACAAATAGTGTTTTCTCAGCGAGAGAAGGCCAAAATGAACACTTCATGCAGAACTCCTGTATTTTGATGAAAACTCACTGAAATCAAGCTGTAACTTCAAGTTTATGCATCTTTCTATGCTTTCAGGTGTAAACTTGACTGAAAACTCACTTTGAACAAAAGTTATGGCATTTTTGTATCACAGGTCACAAATAGTGTTTTCTCAGCGAGAGAAGGCCAAAATGAACACTTCATGCAGAACTCCTGTATTTTGATAAAAAATCACTGAAATCAAGCTGTAACTTCAAGTTTATGCATCTTTCTATGCTTTCAGGTTGAAACTTGACTGAAAACTCACTTTGAACAAAAGTTATGGCATTTTTGTATCACAGGTCACAAAAAGAGTTTTCTCAGCGAGAGAAGGCCAAAATGAACACTTCATGCAGAACTCATGTATTTTGATGAAAACTCACTGAAATCAAGCTGTAACTTCAAGTTTATGCATCTTTCTATGCTTTCAGGTTGAAACTTGACTGAAAACTCTCTTTGAACAAAAGTTCTGGCATTTTTGTATCACAGGTCACAAATAGTGTTTTCTCAGCGAGAGAAGGCCAAAATGAACACTTCATGCAGAACTCCTGTATTTTGATGAAAACTCACTGAAATCAAGCTGTAACATGAAGTTTATGCATCTTTCTATGCTTTCAGGTTGAAACTTGACTGAAAACTCACTTTGAACAAAAGTTATGGCATTTTTGTATCACAGGTCACAAATAGTGTTTTCTCAGCGAGAGAAGGCCAAAATGAACACTTCATGCAGAACTCCTGTATTTTGATGAAAACTCACTGAAAGCAAGCTGTAACATCAAGTTTATGCATCTTTCTATGCTTTCAGGTTGAAACTTGACTGAAAACTCACTTTGAACAAAAGTTATGGCATTTTTGTATCACAGGTCACAAATAGCGTTTTCTCAGCGAGAGAAGGCCAAAATGAACACTTCATGCAGAACTCCTGTATTTTGATGAAAACTCACTGAAATCAAGCTGTAACTTCAAGTTTATGCATCTTTCTATGCTTTCAGGTTGAAACTTGACTGAAAACTCACTTTGAACAAAAGTTATGGCATTTTTGTATCACAGGTCACAAATAGTGTTTTCTCAGCGAGAGGAGGCCAAAATGAACACTTCATGCAGAACTCCTGTATTTTGATGAAAACTCACTGAAATCAAGCTGTAACTTCAAGTTTATGCATCTTTCTATGCTTTCAGGTTGAAACTTGACTGAAAACTCACTTTGAACAAAAGTTATGGCATTTTTGTATCACAGGTCACAAATAGTGTTTTCTCAGCGAGAGAAGGCCAAAATGAACACTTCATGCAGAACTCCTGTATTTTGATGAAAACTCACTGAAATCAAGCTGTAACTTCAAGTTTATGCATCTTTCGATGCTTTCAGGTTGAAACTTGACTGAAAACTCACTTTGAACAAAAGTTATGGCATTTTTGTATCACAGGTCACAAATAGTGTTTTCTCAGCGAGAGAAGGCCAAAATGAACACTTCATGCAGAACTCCTGTATTTTGATGAAAACTCACTGAAATCAAGCTGTAACTTCAAGTTTATGCATCTTTCTATGCTTTCAGGTTGAAACTTGACTGAAAACTCACTTTGAACAAAAGTTATGGCATTTTTGTATCACAGGTCACAAATAGTGTTTTCTCAGCGAGAGAAGGCCAAAATGAACACTTCATGCAGAACTCCTGTATTTTGATGAAAACTCACTGAAATCAAGCTGTAACTTCAAGTTTATGCATCTTTCTATGCTTTCAGGTTGAAACTTGACTGAAAACTCACTTTGAAGAAAAGTTATGGCATTTTTGTATCACAGGTCACAAATAGTGTTTTCTCAGCGAGAGAAGGCCAAAATGAACACTTCATGCAGAACTCCTGTATTTTGATGAAAACTCACTGAAATCAAGCTGTAACTTCAAGTTTATGCATCTTTCTATGCTTTCAGGTTGAAACTTGACTGAAAACTCACTTTGAAGAAAAGTTATGGCATTTTTGTATCACAGGTCACAAATAGTGTTTTCTCAGCGAGAGGAGGCCAAAATGAACACTTCATGCAGAACTCCTGTATTTTGATGAAAACTCACTGAAATCAAGCTGTAACTTCAAGTTTATGCATCTTTCGATGCTTTCAGGTTGAAACTTGACTGAAAACTCACTTTGAACAAAAGTTATGGCATTTTTGTATCACAGGTCACAAATAGTGTTTTCTCAGCGAGAGAAGGCCAAAATGAACACTTCATGCAGAACTCCTGTATTTTGATGAAAACTCACTGAAATCAAGCTGTAACTTCAAGTTTATGCATCTTTCTATGCTTTCAGGTTGAAACTTGACTGAAAACTCACTTTGAACAAAAGTTATGGCATTTTTGTATCACAGGTCACAAATAGTGTTTTCTCAGCGAGAGAAGGCCAAAATGAACACTTCATGCAGAACTCCTGTATTTTGATGAAAACTCACTGAAATCAAGCTGTAACTTCAAGTTTATGCATCTTTCTATGCTTTCAGGTTGAAACTTGACTGAAAACTCACTTTGAACAAAAGTTATGGCATTTTTGTATCACAGGTCACAAATAGTGTTTTCTCAGCGAGAGAAGGCCAAAATGAACACTTCATGCAGAACTCCTGTATTTTGATGAAAACTCACTGAAATCAAGCTGTAACTTCAAGTTTATGCATCTTTCTATGCTTTCAGGTTGAAACTTGACTGAAAACTCACTTTGAACAAAAGTTATGGCATTTTTGTATCACAGGTCACAAATAGTGTTTTCTCAGCGAGAGAAGGCCAAAATGAACACTTCATGCAGAACTCCTGTATTTTGATGAAAACTCACTGAAATCAAGCTGTAACTTCAAGTTTATGCATCTTTCTATGCTTTCAGGTTGAAACTTGATTGAAAACTCACTTTGAACAAAAGTTATGGCATTTTTGTATCACAGGTCACAAATAGTGTTTTCTCAGCGAGAGAAGGCCAAAATGAACACTTCATGCAGAACTCCTGTATTTTGATGAAAACTCACTGAAATCAAGCTGTAACTTCAAGTTTATGCGTCTTTCTATGCTTTCAGGTTGAAACTTGACTGAAAACTCACTTTGAACAAAAGTTATGGCATTTTTGTATCACAGGTCACAAATAGTGTTTTCTCAGCGAGAGAAGGCCAAAATGAACACTTCATGCAGAACTCCTGTATTTTGATGAAAAGTCACTGAAATCAAGCTGTAACATCAAGTTTATGCATCTTTCTATGCTTTCAGGTTGAAACTTGACTGAAAACTCACTTTGAACAAAAGTTATGGCATTTTTGTATCACAGGTCACAAATAGTGTTTTCTCAGCGAGAGAAGGCCAAAATGAACACTTCATGCAGAACTCCTGTATTTTGATGAAAACTCACTGAAATCAAGCTGTAACATCA